>NW_018164739.1:2641041-2673930 GCF_001263595.1 Phalaenopsis equestris | reverse complement strand
CACGACGCTGGGCCCGATAAACCTTTGGAGGACCGAGAAGCCGTGGGAGATTGGGCTGCCCGCCGGCCCAATGCCGAAGAGATTGATGGGCCTCTTGTCGCTTTCAATCTCTTCCTCTGCAATTTTCCCTCCGAACGAACAATGTGTTGGTCCTTTCTTTCTGCAAACGCGGCAGTGGAATCATTACCATTGTTCAATAAATACTATATCTCTTAAAAAAATATATTGATTTATATATTATTTTAAATAGCTTTTTAACTTTATAGCCCTGAATATATTTTAATATCTTTATTTTTAAAAAAATTTAATATTTGATCGTACTGAATAATTAATATATATGACATGCGGAGCAGTGGATCACTATTTATATACAGACGGATGAGCTCGTGGATACGTGTTGGATACGCAGTGTGGGACTATTTTTTTTATTTTTTATTTCAACCTCGTTCGTCGTTGCAGTCATGGAAAAGAAGGTCATAGTCAATGGTCCGTCGTCCTCTATTTAAATGCAAGCGCGTGCTCTCTAACCCAGCAATGGCAGTTCAAGCTGAGCCTATGTCCAACGCTGCGCCCGCTGACTTCCAATCCAGGTGAGCAGGGGGTTTTCAATCTCATGGTTTCTTTCTCTGTTACATCTTCCTTCTTTCAATCTAGCTTACAGTTGGGATCGTTCAGGGTTGAGATGGCTGGTGGTGTTCTTGAAGGTGTGCGGAGGCTGCAGAGGCATGATGATCAGATCCGCAGTTTCTTTAATGCTGCCGGAGATGAAACGAAGGCGGTGGCAGGCGCCTTTATCAATCCCGCGGTGTTGAGCGATCTTCCTCAGAGCGATCTTACATGCAATGTCTCGAGATTCTCCCGTAAGAGAAGGATGGATGAGACTATGATCGCCGCTGCGGCACCGATCTATGAACGGATATGCTTTCGGAATGCTGCTGCGGCGGAATCGGTTAGGGCAGATGCTTTGGCTTCGGCAGCCGGTTTTCAGGTTGCTAGTGGGTTTAGTTTCGCCGGGATTGAATCCGCTGCAGCTTCTACAAGTGGAGTTTCATCTTCTTATTTGTACTCCGGATCCGATGTAAATCCTGAGCTTCTTGCTTTGTTGTATCAGCAGGGCAACGAAATCGATGATCTCTTACGCTGCCAGGTAAGGATCTACCCTTCCGAAAGCGCAGTTGATTTGCAATCGATTCTTTGCTGATTTATCTGTTGGTTTGTTCAGAGCGAGATGATTCGTTTGGGGATGGAGGAGTTGCGAAAGAAATATTGCCGGGAAGTTCTCTTCTCTCTAGGCCAGCGCGCCATCAATCGCCTCCGCGAAAAGGAAATCGAGCTAGAAAACCTGAAACAGAAGAATGCCGACCTGGAGGAGAGAGCCCGGAAGATAAGCGGCGAGAGCCTGATCTGGTTTAATCTCGCCAAGAACAATGAGGCGGTTGTTTCTAGCCTCAAAACCAGCCTCGAACAGGCCATGATCCAAAACTCCACAGCATCGCCGACAAAAGAAGGATACGGCGACAGCGATTGCTCCCCTTTCCCCGCCGACGATGCTCGGTCCTGCTGCTTCGAAACCGCCTTGTCTTCCCCGCCGGCGCATGAAGAACTCCGGCGACGGATGGTCTGTCAGGTCTGCCGCGAGAAAAATGTATGCGTTCTGGTGCTCCCATGTAAGCATCTTTGCCTCTGCAAGTCGTGCGATGCTGGTGCTGACACGTGTCCCACATGTCGCTCTCACAAGAATGCGACCTTACAAATCTTCATGTCCTGATTTGGCCTTTTGCCACAACGTGCAGCGGTCTCCCTTTTTGGTTAAATCATGGTTATAATAATAATAATATTATTATTATTATTTATATCCTTGACCTTAATATCTTTTTTGATATAAAATGGATATTTACATGGGAGCCCTTTTAGGGTTGAACGAGAAAATTACAGTTTGAATGGGTGTGTGAAATTGGCAATTTTGGGTGTTTGACTTGAAAGTAGAAAGGTTTAAAGTGGAAAAGGAAAAGATGCCTGCTTCGCTTACACGTTACGTTCTTTTGGCTTTTACTCTCTTCCATCCCATGGCTAAGAATGTAATTAACTTAATTTTATTAAATTAAGGGAGAGTGTGTCACGGACAAATAGTCCCATATTCACTAGGTGTAAGGCCGAAAAGTAGTATTTAAGTTCTGGACTGCCTACCACCATAAGGGCTCTTTTGTGAGGTGACAAGTGATATCAGAGCAGATTACTGCCTGCCAGGTGTGTGGACTCTCCATAGTCCAGTGGGACCATCGGTGGAGCCGATCCTTGATTAGGGCGTCACGTGATTGGGTGGAGGAGATTGTCATGGACAAATAGTCCCACATCGGCTAGGTGTAGGGCCGAAAAGCAGTATTTAAGTCCTGGGTTGCCCGCCTCCCTTAAGGGCTCTTTTGGGAGGTGACACATGGCTTTTTCAAAAGTCACCCTGACTGTTTGAGTAAACTACGTTTTGACAGCTTACTGAAAACTCGGTTTTAACACCGCACAGATTTAATTTTATCCAAAAAAAAATAAAAATAAAAATTTATAATAGTCACCACATCAAGCTTATTTAAATATTATTTTTAATCAGATTAAGCTACCATTGCTCCAACCATACCCTAAATGATAGTTGAGATCGATGTGATGTGGTAAGATATAAAATTAAATCAATGGCACGTTTTGGGCAGCTTATAAGATTTATGCGGTTAGATTTTTATTTTATTGTAAACATAGGCCTCCCTCTCATATGAGGATCAACTGATTATCTGTGTAAACACAAACTGTCTCAAATGCACCTTAAATTATTTTATTTATTTAATTTTTAATTAAAGTGTGAGCTTAATTTAAAGATTATATTAAATTAATTGTTGAAGAATTTGATTAAAGCTAATTAATGTACGATGAGCTCTTGATTTGAATCTTGCGTATTATGTTTGGACCCAAATTAATTAATTGATGGGGGTGTTTATAAATAAAATAAATACCCTTTTGTCGTGGGAGTAATTAATAGTCTAGTACATTAGGCATTTGAAAGTCACAAATATACCATATTTTATTAAAAGAAAAATTAAAAATCTCAATAGGGGGCATCTTGGTGTATACATTTAGCTCATATTTTTTACATGCAAACCACCTTACCTAGGCATTAAAAAATTGTATTTCAATTTTAGATTTCTTAAGCGGGCAACTATCATGTTTAAATATTCTTTGAGCAGCCTAAGTAGGTTCTACTCTAACCAATTGACGACACGACGGGACCAACCTCTTTTTTGAGAGGACAAACTAACTCTCGAAGCGGAGAAATTAGAGCAAAGAGGGGGCAAAATATCAAAATATCCTCCCATATCAATCAAAATCTGAATTTGAAGAGGGGGGGTGTTGGGGGTCAATTGCCCCCACCTCAGCCATGCTCCTACCCTCCTTTGCTTCTCTTTTCCAAGTAAAAAAGAGAAAATCTCTTACCAATCACTCATATACTCTTACAATATCTTTGGTTTGGTGAGCATAAATTTAATAGCACCTATGAGGGAAATATAATCTCATCGACTTAAAAGGTTGTCAAGCATTGATTAAGAAGGGTTACCTAAAGTAAGTGCCCAAAGTGCATATTTCAATATTTGACGAAATTTAAAATATTATAGAAAAAATATACATATATTTTGCAAATATTACAAACCCTCACAAACCTGCAAAAAATTTGCGTACGTCAAGGGGTACGCATCTCTGCGTCATCTCTGCGTACATAATAGTAATAATAGTATACATGGGAGTTACATGAGAGTTACAAGGGGGTTATAACCTGTTGTACCTCCCGTGTAACCTCCTGTGTAAATCCCGTGTAACCCCGCTGAAATAATTATACATGCTTGTAACTCACGTGTACACTATTATGTACGCAGAGATGCGTACCCCTTGACGTACGCAAATTTTTTTCCCACAAACTACAAGTGGCCCCACTTTGCCATGAAAGTATATTTTGAGGAATTAGGACACACACACACACATAGATTGTTGAAATATTTGGGAACTTTATTGTAATTTTTTTAATATTTTTAAATCAAACTATTAGTTATTTTTCAGTTGGTTGTCTAAACTAGCTGAATCAATTATATAATATTTTTTAAATGGAATCAAACTGAATTTTAATTATATTAACATTTCATATTTTAACAGTGGTGTCAAAACTTCATACCACCCAATTCCTCTGTATTTGCATGTCTAACATCTAAACTTCACTTTTACATTTCTACCACCCGAATCACTCATCACATCATAAAAAAAATATCACTATTTTAACTTCAAAAAATAAAATGCTCCTTAACATGCATAGATAAAGGTGGCAAATATGTAAAAATTCAAGTTTTGGGTGTTAAATATGTCAACATGCAGGAATTAAGTGATATGAACGCATGTAAATCTTCCTTCTAAGATATTTCAATACAGCCTCATTACAGTTAATCAAAACCAATCACAACTCGCACAACATCACAATCAAATGCCTCAATTATCTATGTGCATATCTATATAACGACATGTGGATAGATAAATAGATATGTGTGTGTAACAAAATAAAATGAAATAAAATAATATTAGATGTAACTGACAATAACAGCTGAAGCAGACTAAAATAAGAAAAAAATAGGCATAATTAAATTGAGCAGCAACAAATGAGCTAATACATCGACTAAGCTAAACAAACATATACATAACGGTCATGTTGAAATGAACAAAAATAAAATATTTCAATGTTTAACAACCTAACTTAGTCCCCTACTGACAGTTTTTCAAGTGAAAAATGAACCAAAATTGTTCTGCTGATATATGAGATATCATCATGAAAATATCTATGTAATAAAAGACTGGCACCTACTGCTGAATATGAGATATAATGATGAAAATATCTGTACTGTGCCCGAGAAAAAACAAGACAAATAAAGAATCTAATCAGTTCAATAAAAAATAGTTTGCGATCACTTTCCTGCAATTATTTTGCATGCAGGAATCTACAATCAACATCTCATGAGCATACAAAATAAAAAAGCAACTCATTAGCATATAAAAGTCCATTATTCTGATAACTCTCAATCATCTAACACTGTTAAAATATGATACGGTTGGCACATGGTAGAAAAGAGCAGGTATGCATTTTTTCAAAATGTCTAAGAAATTATGTTTAGTGTTTTTTTTACAAATAATTGTTGTTTTGTTAATTTCTTATAACTTTTTTGTTACTTTTTAAAAACTTTCTAGGATAACACAGGGCTTTTTACAACGAAACCAACGAGGAAGTGATAAAAAGTCACTATCCGACCTTAAGAAAATCTACCTTTTATCAATCATAATTAACGAGGCGGCATTATGTAAAAATCTTAGGCACTATGACTAATAAAATGCCTCCACTCGAGCATTTTTCGTCCTCCCATAAGACTCAATTTCAAAATGCCAAATTAAGAGTGCCTCGATAAAGCCTCCACTCACCTTAGAATAACATCTCTTTAGTAGCATGCACTTTGTTTAGGGGTTGTTTGATTTGCTGAAAAAAGAATGCAGTATAAAAGAAAGACAATTTAAAAGTAACATATTCTATTTGAATACTTTGAAGTTTTTTTGTTTCGGTGGAAAATAAAAGCCAGGCTTCGCGTTCTTTTATTTGATTTGAAGAAAAATGAAATCAATTACATGGTTCTTGGGAGGTGACGAGCAGCGGCAGTCAATAAATGTAGACGATTGGCAAGCAGTAGCGGCAAGCAACACTTCACACAAAGTGGTGCATTTGAAATTTACTCAAATCAAATGAATTCTACGTATATTGAAAATGAAGTAAAGAATAAATTCCAAATACATGATACTTTTACACTACATTTAGAATCCATCCCCCATCAAACACCTAAAATTTTAAAACTCCTATAAAAGGAATGCAATAGACTCTTTTGCGGTAAATCAAATAGCCCCTAAATACATAAACAAATAAATAAAACCAAACAGCCCCTAAGTCCTTTCATTTTTCTAACTTTCAATTGCACATACAGTGTAAAATACAGAATAAAAAAATGTAAAAAAGATTAAACCCGTACTTAATTTACTGAATCACATCCTTACATTCATTTATAATTTTCTAATCCTCACTTAACAATGGTGTGAGACATAATGCTGCTTACAAACTATTCTTATTCTTATGGATCTGGCCTTATTTGATTTGTCACGGACATTATAACAAGTTAAACGTACTCATCACAAATCATTTTCAACAAATTCTATCCATATAAGCTGCGGCCTAATCCTTCTCCTTCCAAATGCTCTACAATAAATTTATCTTCTCATTTAATGGATGCATTTTCAGTCTTTTGTGTACAATTTTAAATCACATAAATTTATTTTCAATCACCTTACCTCAATAAATGTCAACCTTAATTATTTGCTAATTTATCCTTTTCATTTTTCTACAGATTCATCTTAATATTTTCATTTTTACAATGCTTAACTTAGATATCAGTATTTCTTACTTTTTTTTGCTGCCCAACATTTAGATCCATGTAAATCATAAGCATAATTGAAACTTTATATTATTACATTTAAGCCTCCATAAAATCCTCTTATCATATCAAACTCCAGCAATTCTACATTTTAACCATCAAGCTTTAAATATTACAAGTCATATCCCTCATTTTTGTCTTCACACTTCTATATAAAAGATCCAGGATGCCTTAATATATCACAACTAAGTATCACAACATTTCCTAATAATATTGAATGATAGTTGTTAATGTCATGCCAACTTAATTAATCATATTAATATAATTCTAGATGATAAAACTCAACAAAAGTGTTGATTAAATAGCTGAAGCAATTTTATAGTTCTACTTTATTTTGATGTTTTTAAATTTCACATTATTTGGAACATGTCGTAATTAGTAATGCTTTTGAGCATTAGGGTTGCTCTTAACTATTGTGATTCCTTGTAATTAGGTCGATCCATGCAAGAAGTTGGTTTGCACTTGAGTCAATTCAATTGTCATCGATTTCAAAGTCAAAGCAACTTGCTAAATCCTCTGGTAATAAGTATCCATTTCTATTATTAGTTCGATAGTCAATCAAATTATATGGATGTTACAACGTCACGATATTTACAACATATCTGCTTTACCACCAAATAGATGCTATTCTCGAATGGAAGTTTTATCAGCTATGGATAACACAAAATTTCTGATTTTGTGGATCAGAAGGTAAGGTTTCAATGGTTAAGGATATTATAGGAATAGTTTGGTTTGCAGCTAAGGATGTTGCAGTTTTCCTTGCTTTGTTCTTCAGGGTAATCAGCTTATATCAATAACTGTTTTGAGTTTTACTGGATGAATCTAAAGATTATTGACTTTTGATTTAACTAGACATGAATTGAGCTAATTCTGTACCAAGTAAAACCCTATTCTTTTTATTAGAGCTTGAGTATATGACAATATCCGCATGAAACGCCGATAATAATCATCATATTTAAAGTATATTAAACAATAAGACAATTTAAAATAATTTTCTGCAAGAAATATTAGGGCCAATTGAAGTTGGTGAACAGAAAAACGAAAATAACATACCAATTAATTTTCATTCATTTAAATGTCTTTGACCTATTAAAATCCATCATCATTGATACGCCTCCAGCAAATCTCCATCATTCGACATAATCTCGAGGCATGACATGGATCTTGAAGTAATTTTTTGAGCAAGATAAATTCAAACTTCAATTAAGAGCCATCCAGAGCTCCGATTTCATCAAACTTATAGTCAAACTGATCGGCTTGTTGAGACAAACTCGATGATGCTAACATTGATATAATCCAAGTCAAATCAAGCTTAGATCAAGTCATTAAGCTTTCCGAGCATATTTGGGGCGTCAAATGAATGTCGAAGCTGATGAGCTTATGGTCAAATCAAGCGTCTAGACAAGACAAATCCAACGAGCCCAAAATCGCTCAAGTCCGGCATCATTAAGACTCAAATTTCCGCGAAGTACCGTAGGATTAAAGAAAACTCTCTGGATCATCTGATTAAAATGATTCATATTCCTGCATTAATTGCACATGTAATTATATAAATAGAGTCACGTCCTTCTCATGAGAGGGGAGAAGAAAGTTTGAAGTTTGAGGAAAAGCTTAAAGCTTAGAGGAGCTTAAGTCCAACATCACCCCGTCGCCGATCGTCGTCGACCGCCTCTGGCCATCGCAAACTACAAGTCGTCGACCGCCGCCAACCATTTCTCATCAGTTGCCACCGATCACAATCGGTCGCCACCTATTCCTTGTAACAAGTTTATCCGGACATTGATGTTGTAATCCGGAAGAATTTGTAACCCTTTCTTGCCCATGGGACGAGAGGTCTCTATAATCATCAACTTATTGTTGATTTTTATAATTGGGTTCCCGTGATTTTTTTCCTTTTTGGGTTTTCCACGAAAAAACTTCTAGTGTTTCTACTAGTTGTTTTTTTTTTATCTAAGTGTGTATTGAATCTTCGTGCAACGCTAATACGATAATCTATTACTCTACCGCTGTGAATTTTCTAGCACGCATCAATTTGACGTCGTTGTGGAAAACGAAACACCGTCCGACACTGTCTTCAACTTTGAAATACCGATCCCCTACTTCATTTTCCAATGATGTACATTATCCAACCGACAAAGGAACTTCCTTTGCATTTTGAAGATCATCTCCAGAGCATTCTTCGATGTGGGGGGGCAAGCTTTGTTGCAGTCTCGAAAGGTCACGTCAAAGTTTCAGACACAATTGTAGTGAGGTTGTTTTCTCGCATTCTATTTAGAAACTACGACTTGCAATTGGAAAAGTTTGGGACTCTGGAATGTGGGAGATCATGTAAAATAAAGGAAGAAAACTATAAATATAAGGGAACCGCAGTGTTGAAGGAGATTGATACTAGGTGGTGTTTGCTATAGTTCCAATTCTTTTTCCTGGGCAATGAAGAGAAGTTCTACAGCAACAGGGCATACGGACTCGGTGAGTTAGCTTTTATTTCATTTGTTGGTCATTGTGAAGAAGAGAAAGCTAAGTCTTTTGTTATCATTTCTACAATCTTTTAGTTGTAAACTTTTGTAATTGAATTCTCTTTGAATCAATGCATTTTGTTGATGTTATAAGCATGCTTAGTGAGTAGATCTTCATTGAGATAATTGAGATAAATGGAATGAATTAAAATTTCTGCGTAAATTAATTTGTGTATTGTGATGATTAAGCTTCTACACTTCATTTACATTTCATTTTGATCAAATAATTTGTTAAAATATGTTGTGAATTATAAGTTCAAAAAAAGATTATAATGGAATTAACTAGGTTAATCACATTAACCTATAGATGTAGGGATATATCCTCTAGGGAGATGCAAATGTCCGGAGCCGTATTCTTTAGTCAGGATCCTCTACGTTTTGCTCACGCTACTTACACCGAGATTTGACGGGAAGAGAGCAAGAGACTTGTCATGCTCAACACTTATACTCCTTCAGTCGAATCGTCCACCTTGATCTCAAATACTACTTAGCCCTCGTGCATGCCACCTCGGACCGGCCACCCCACTTGTGATTACTATCACAAATCCAACCACACTCGAGACAAGTGTTGGAAACTTCATGGCAAACGGACAAACAAATATTCAGCAAAATCGTCTGCTACCAAGGGTCTCATGACGACGTCCGAGTCTACTACAGCTCAACAGACTCTTATCCAAAACATCCCAAAATCCATTGAATCTTTGAGAAACCAGCAGGAGCAATTGTTCAAGCTTCTTGGAGCCAATCAAGTCTCCGCAGATCTGTCGACCTCCCACGCCCAACAAAATACTCTTCTTATGGCTCTCATGGTTTATTTTTCCTCGAGTTCGTGGATTATTGATTCAGGTCATGACTGGATGCTCACAAGCTTTCACAAATTACTATCTGTGCTTTGGAAACGATACAGTTAGAATTATCGATGACTCTTGTAGTTTCATTGTTGTTAAGAAGCTGGTTGTACTAACGACCGATGTAACTCTGGAGTCTGGTTTATATGTTCCACTGTTGCAATGTAACTCGTTATATGTCAGCAAGTTGACAAATGATATAAATTGTGTTGCTAATTTCTCTTATAGTACTTGTGTTTTTAGGATCATTGTTTGGGGAGGATGATTGAAACTGCTAAGAGGATAGCTAGACTCTACTACTTCTAAGTGAAAAACATTGAGAGTGAGGACACACCACTCAAGAGTTACAGCTTATCTCAAGTCATTGAATGTCTCATTATGTTGTTGCATGTCGTTTTGATCATCCTAATTTTCAATATTTAAAAAACTTGTATTCTTTGATGTTTTCATATAAATTTTTTTCTAATTTCAATTGTAAGACATTGCAATTAGTCAAGCATCATCGGGTCCATTACCCACCCACAATTACACATTTTCCGCTCCTTGTTCTCTCATTCACAATGACATATGACGACCCTCGCATTTCCAGCTACACCAATAAATGATAATTCTTGACATTGATTGATGACCACACTCAAATTATGTGGGTAAATATTTTAAAGGTCAAATTGGATGTTGTTGTCACCTTCCAAAACTTTTATGCTTCTGTTTTAACTCAATTCAAAACTCTATTTCAGGTCCTTCGGACTGACAATAGTCACGAATTTTTCAACTATATTTTAGGTGAATTCATGGTAAATAAGAGCATCCTCCACCATAGCTCGTGTGCGGGCACTCAATAAAATGGGATAGCTGAGAGAAAAAACATCGCTTCCTCAACGGTGCTCGCTCTAATATGTTTCAATTCAATGTCCCGAAACAATTTTGAAATGATATCATTTGAACTGTCTCTTTTCTCATAAATAGAGTCCCCTTTAAAATTCACAAGTTTTGAATCCCTTGGCTGTCCTGATTTCTTGATTCCCTGCCAATCGGTCTTCTCCACATTAGATCCCAAGCATTATATGTGCACGAAATTTGTTCGGAACACTGCCCCCACTCGGAGTAAACTTGACCTCATATCTATAAAATGTATATTTCTTGGGTCCACCATAACTAAAAAAAGATAATGGTGCACTGATCCTACTGAAAACAAAATCTATGTAAATGCTGATGTCTTGTTCTTTGAAAGTGTTCCCTATTTTTCTAGTTCGACCTCAAGTAAAGGGGAGCTTGAGTTCACAAACACTGTCCCTTAACCTAATCTTATGGATATTCACCTCATTATTCCTACCACTAAAGAGTCTCTTGTTTTGTTGAGTGTATCATCTCCTCCTCCCACTATCTGTGTCTACACATGGCACACTCGTCCCAATGCAACTACTACGGAGCCCGCCAACATGGATGAGGATGTGAGTTCTCCGAGTAAGGTATGCAATCATACATGCTCCCTCTATTCTACGGCAAAATATGTCTCTTTCCAAAGTCTATCTCCAGTCTATAGAGCATTTGTTACTGTCTTGACGAACCATCAGATTTTAACAACTATTGAGGTTACTCTTGCTGATCTAACCTGAAAAAATGAAAGTCACAGAAAAGATGAATGCCCTTCAACGGAACCATACGTGGTAGGTTGTTGATCTTCCTCGGAATAGGAAAGTTGTAGGGTGTCGATGGATTTTCAGAACCAATTTCAACTCTGATGAATTATTTGAAAGCAACAATACACGTCAAAGGGTACTCACAAACCTACAGAATTAACTATAAGGAGAACTTAGCTCCAGTTCCTAAGTTAACATTATTCGGGTCTTGTTATCCCTTGCGATGAATCTGGATTAGTCTTTATTCTAGCTGGCTGTCAAGAATGCGTTCTTGAATGAAGAGCTTACAAAAGAGGTGTACATGTCTCTCCCTCCTAACTTTGACTCTATTGTCTCTAGAGGACAAGTGTGCAGATTACAAAAATCCCTTTACGAGCTAAAACAGTCCTCAGGGCCTAGTTCGACAAGTTTATAAAGGTGGTCGTGTGTCATGGATTTACTCAGGCTCAGTGGGATCACATCATCTTGTTCTGCATTCCTCCAATGGCCAGGTAGCTATATTTATTGTCTATGTTGACGATATTATTCTTACAGGTAATGATCTCCCATCATAGAATTCCTTGCTAAGTCCTTTGAAATGAAAGACTTGGGATCTCTCGGGTACTTATTATGCATGGAAGTGGCTCAATTATCTTGGAGCATTTTTCTGTTCGGCACAAATATGTGATTGATCTCTTGACAGATAACGACATTCTTCTAAGCAAACCTGTTGTGTGGCGATGGATCCCAATAAAAAATGATCTGACATCCCCAATCTTATGTCTGTCAACAAGACTCATTATTAGCGTCTTGTGGGAAAATTCATTTACCTCGTTCATACTCACCCTGCCATGCAGTTGGAATAATAAGTCAATTTATGCATGATCCCTATAAGCATCATCTCCAAGTTGTCTATCAGATTCTTCATTGTTTAAAGGGTACATTGGACTCAGGTTTATTTTTCTCCCATTACACCTCTCGGTCTATTACTGTTTATTCAGATGTTGATTGGGTCGGATCGGTTCATGATCGACGTTCCACCTCTGAGTATTGCTCATTTGTACGAGGCAACCTTGTCAGATGAAAAAACAAAAAATAGTCTGTGATTGTCCGTAGCAGTGCTGAAGCTGAATTTCGGTCCCTATCCTTAAGAATATGTGAAGCTCTCTGATTACGCATCATGCTCAGTGAACATCGTATATCAATATTCATCCCGCCACAGCTATTTCGTGATTTAAGATTGTCATCAGCATTGCTCACAATTCAGTCCAGCATAATTGTATCAAACATGTGGAGATTGACAGACACTTCATTAAAAAAAAAATTAAGTACGAGGAAAGTTGTGTTCATTTTGTGTCATCCAGTGGTTAACTAGCAGACATCTTTACCAAAAATCTTCCTCATATCTTATCCGATAACTTCAAATCCAAGTTTAACATGACTGACATCTTATGCTTCAACTTGAGGGAGAGTATTAGATTTATAACGAAAACCTTCAGTTGTTATTAATTATTATTAGTTTTTGTTCCCTCATTATGTATTTCTTATTTGTTTTAGTATATTTTATTTATTTCTTTTATTATGTCTATTGTAATTGAGTTTAAATATCCCTCCTATCAATAACATCAAGTTGCGCTATTTCAAAATTCAACAAGTAACCCTCTAAATTTTATCAATAATTTTATAGAAAATGAGTGCTCATTTACAAAAGTCAAACACTTGGCCTCTCACCTTTCACTATATTGAATTTCAGCCCTATAGCCTCAATGATGTACAACCATTAATGGATTCAACAACATTTAGCAAACATAGAATGAGCTAAAAAGGGCATATACTAAATAGTGAAAATAAATTGCTTAAAGATGAAATTGGTTAGCCACCATGATGATAATGAAGGGGAGGAGAGAGGGGAAAATGATGGTAATGTTAAGGTGATGGTAGAAGGAAGCAAACTTCTTCATTAAGTTTTCTCCAATGGAAAGAACAAAACATGAATGATAGTGGAATGATCGAAGCTTACTCAACTAACATTGTGCAATCAATTACCTTACCATAAAAAAGTTGCCATAGCTTTATAAAATAAAAAAGATGGCTTAGGTTATCACAACTCGGCTTAGGCTTTGAATTTTTCAAGACAAGAACAGAGGGTTGTACGATGATAATTAAAATTTTTTACTAACATTTTCTATAAAAAATATTGAATCATCCCAAACAAATAAAAATGTCACTACATATTTAAAAATTAAATTAAACAAATGATAAATTTAGCTTAATTCAGGTTATTCACGTTTTTTATAAATATTTCATCTTCTATTTTTCATTTTTTCTTTGAAATTCAACCTGAAAAATATTAATTTAAAATAAAATGAACTAACAAGCTAGCGAGTATTAATACTTCTGGACTACAGTAACATGACCAAAAGAAAACAATACACATGTTAGTTAGGTGTATCTAATTAATGTAAAAGAAACAATCAATATTTTAATATTAAACTATGACCATGCGATGATGTTTAGAATGTTTAATACTATCATATAATAACTATATATATTTCATTAAAAGAATGGCCAGAGATTATTATACGAGCCTCCGACCGCCCCTAATGTGTCTAATAATTCGAGTAGCACCTCCTTAAGGCCAACCGTGTCAGAGGGAATTCAAACCCCTGACCTAAGGGATCTTATACAATAGATGTCAACCAACAGTTTGGCGTACACGGTCTAAAAACTTGTACCGATTAAGGTACATCTATATCAAAATTACTTTTCATTTACATGCACAAGAATCTTAGCATTTCTCACTAGTATTAAAAGAGGGTGAACTTCATCATAGTCAGCATGCACATACAATCACTTTATATAGTTCATAGCATTCACATTTTCATTTATATAATATGCAATATTTAATAAATAGTGCATAAAATTTTTTATATTAAAATATAGTAAACATTCATATCAATATGATCGATGAAATTGAATAGTGGATAAATTAAAATAAAGTTTTGAAAGTGCATTGATCAAGCACCAAAACAATTCATGCAACTGGTTTGAAAGAATTCAAAAATGCTACTATAGCTTAACGAGTACTCACCTCATTCTCTTGACGACAAACATTTTTTTGTTGCTATCAGTTTCCTTGAAGTACTTAATTATAAAGGTAAAAAATTTTAGTCAATTGGTTCTATTTACTTCTATTATCAAATAACGTCTTTCTTATATTGAATTATAGAAGTTTAATTAATCTTTACGCTTAATTAAGTATATAATCATAATTAGTATTTATTGCTTGGAAGTGGATTATAACCGTCTCAAGATTAAAACTTTTCATGTTTTGCTCTTCTAACATAGCCTTATTTAAATTATTAATATTTACTTCTATTAAATTTTGATCTTATTTTACCCTTAATTTAAAATGTAAACCCTCCTCAATTATTCTTATTGATTGCACTAAAATAACATCATTTTCAATATATATATATATATACTAAAATAACATCTTTTTCTATATATATATATATATATATATATATATATATATAACATTTCAAAATTATTTAAATTTAATTATTTCTTACAAATTCAATTTTCTTTCTTCAAGTAAATTTCTCTACAAATTTATAATTAAATTTTATCTTCTAATCTATACATAATATTCTCATCAAATTCTTAGATTTGATATTATAGTGTTAAAAGATTCAAGAATGAAATATTTAATTAAACATTACCCCAAAATGGTTAAACCTTATGGCTTGAACAACTCTAGTACGCATTGATTGCATGCCACATCACCTGTATTTGATTTGATCTTCACCGCAACCTTAATAGCCTCTGTCGTCACTGTTGCATGCTCGACTTCGTCCTATCAGCAAGTTGCGGGTGTTGCACTGCTTTTTCTTCTTTCACCACTTCATTTGAGCTCATCTTCAACTTCAATTGATTTGTTAAATGCTTATGCTTGCAATTGTTCGCTCGATCCCGCGCTCGGTCACAGCTTCTACTTCTCCTTTTCTTAGCTTCACCTCACATTTAGATGCTTTAACTCCTCAATACCTTACACGCAATGAAGTCCTAGCTCGTAACTGCCTCATCTCCTATACAACCTACTTTTTCGTTACTTTCTCCTTCCCACGCCTCGGCTCATCGACGTTGTAGTCAAACTCAAGCCCAACACCACTCATCATTGTTGATCTTCGTCACACTCCTTACTGTACCACTCGGAAAGGTGAAGTCTTTGTTCCCCCTTCTACGTCTTCCATGCTAGGACGATACCCTTTTCTTAAAATTCACTTAGCATCAAGGTTCACACTGTCAGTAGCTTGCTCCCTTGTCTCTTCTTAAAGGTGGATTTGTTTCCTCTGGTCTGTCACGCTAGTGTTACATTCCAGAGGAAAAACTGAGTGTTTCATGAATAGTTGATTCAATTATTATGATGAAACAAAATTCAATTAGTTTTCTTCAGCAAAAAGGAACACAGCATAAATGATGATGGAATGTTAAAAACTTACTAAAATTGCCTCGTAAAATCCAAATATTTCTTATTAGGAAGCCACGGACGAATGATGAAAACAAAAAACTTGTCCTTCAGTTTTGCACATCAATGATAATACCATAATACAAGAGCAATAAGAGGCATGAACAGATGATGAAAACATCCTATTTATTGAATCAATTTCCTTGACATATAAATTTAGGGGAATTTACATACATACGACCCAATTCCCATGTATTTACATATCTAACTCCTAAAGTTTGCTTCTTTTTTTTTATATATATTCATAACACCCAAATCTTTCATATCACATAAAAATTACAGCCATTTAAACTTTTAAAAAGTGAAATGCACCTTTTCATGCATAGGTAAGGTGACATTTATGTAAAAATTGAAGTTTAGGTGTTTGAAAAATGAAATCCATAGCCCTAAAACAATCGACAGCATTAGGTTTTCCAACAAAGTGAACTAACCACAATTCATGTTATGATTTTAATAAACAAGAAATATAGGCGTGAGCCCTCAATATATAGCAAGGGGAGATTCTGGAAACATTATACAGAGAAACTACTTTCAGTTGCTCCCATTTCCCATACTAATATTCCAATTCAGCATGCACAACATGATACGAAGAACAAAAACTGTGGAGTGGTAGATTGGTTGGTGGAAATAAAACTAAGATCATAAAATGAACAACATCAAACCCTGAGTATCTGCAGTTTAGTGGAAAAAGCAATGGCGACCCAATCTGGCTGCGAGGAGGACCATTGGAGCTGCTCTATCTCAGCTCCTGCAGTATAAGCAAGGATGGGATCGAGCCCCCCCTCAGCCGCAGGCTGCTGCTGCTTCCCTCCAGACGAGATCGAGGTGCTTCCCATGGAAGAGAGGTCCCAAATGAGTGCCTGAGAATCATCACCCGCGGTGCAAATGTGGCAGGAGCTGTGGGGTGCCCAGGCGATGGCATTTATGCTGGCGTGGTGTCTCTGAAGCTCGACAACAGGGAGTGTGGGAAAACGGATGTCGAGAACGACGACCTTGGCGCTGTCCATGATGATGGTGGCCATGTAGCGAGGATCCTGCTTATTCCAACCAAGGCGAACGAGTGGGGTGTCCGGGGGATCAGAGGACTCATAGATAATGGTTGAGTGCTCCTTATCACGGAGGTCAAAGACGCGCACTGAACCATCAGCAGAAACGGAGGCGAAAACGCCGACGCCGCCCCAAGCAATATCATAGACCTCCTTGTCGTGTGCGATGAGCTGCGTGTCGACGGCTTCCCTCTCGATGTCCCAGATGGTACATGTCGTGTCGATAGAGGAAGTCCCGATGCGGCGGGGCTCGGTCTCGTTCCAATCGAAAGAGGTGAGAGGACCGCAGAACTCAGAGTTTTTGTTACCATTAAGGATAGACTTAAGCTCTACGCATGAAGAATCATCGGCAATCCGCCAGATACGGAGGAAGTCGGCAGAAGTAGCGAGGAGGTCCGGCCGGAGGCAGTCTCGATCAGGGACGAACATGGTCTTGGTGGGAGGATACGAATGATCGAAGCAGAGATTGGGGTCCGAACGGATCTCCCCCGTGGAGTCGTCTAGTTGCACGATCTCCACGCGATTCGTGTACTGCTCGAGGAGGCTAGCGATGGCAAGCCGGTACTTCTTGTCACGCCGAACGCTCCAATTCATGGCATAGATGTGCCAGGGCGCCTCGTATGTGTAGATCTCCGAACGCTTTTGTTGCTCCTCCGATTCCTCCGTCGTCCCACCTCCACCGCCACCGCTCACCGCCATTCTTCAAAGAACTCGCGAAGAACTCAGAAGGCCTGACTTTATAATAACCTAAATTTCTTCCCTTTAATAGTTCTTTACAACCTTTCGACGGAAATCATTCCAGTGCGAGACGAAGAAGAGGGCGATGACGAAGGAATACGGATCAGACATCCCGATTTATTTTGGTGGGGCTCATCTAAACATTAAAATAAAAAAAATAAAAAAAAATAATAATCCGTGATCTACGGTCAGGATCGGACAAACGAGATTATAGAAGTGATTTTAGGGTTGGAAAAAAAAATTATGTGGGGCCCACCTAAATACATCTGATCAGGATCGGACACCGCACGCAAGCCGTTTCCGATCCGTATGTAATAATTTTTCCTAAGGGGGGTGTTTGGCTCTGAGGAGAATTTAATTTAAATATGGTTTAGTAAATCCATAAATTTAGATTTATTAAATTTAAATATTATTAAATTTAAAATAATAGTTGGTTCGAATAAAATTAAATTCAGTTAAATTTATTTGAGATGTTTGGCATAAATCTATTTGAAATATTTTTTACTAGTGTTAAATTCATTAAATTTAACTAATAAGTGTATTTAGTAAGTCTGAATTTAACAAACAGAACAAGCAAAAATTGGATTTATCTAACCTGCTTATTATGTGTGGTTGGATTTAGATTAAATCTAACTTAAATCATCTTAAAAATAACATACCAAAAACCCAAAGGATAAGGAAGAATGAGAATGGCAACATATGACAAAACTCTAATTGTATAAGTGGTATTAGATAAGCCCTCTAAGGAATTGATTTACATTCACAACACTCAATAGCGGTCACCTATTTTGATCTCTATGAGCTCATGCATCATTCCTAAATGTTGATACATGCATAAAAAGTATTGTAGTCAATGGATACTTGTGATATTATTGGTCAGGACTGCAAAAAAAGCCATTAAGCATTTCCTTTCCACTTGAAAGATGTTTGATAAAGTGAAGCACTCTACCATCACTCTCCTTCCCAAATCTTTAAGTATGTTGGAAATTGCTTATTACAGACCAATTTCCTTTGTAATACCATTTATAAAGTCATTGCTTGGCTTATTGTTGATAGGCTCAAAGGCATTCTTCCAAGCATTACACATCATTCTTAAACAGCTTTTCTTGTTGGGAGAGATATTGCAGACAACAACTTTTTGTCTAACGATCTTCTCAATGGTTTCAACTCTTCTAGCCACCCTAAGAGTTTTTGTTCAAAAATTGATATTAAGAAACCTTTTGATTCTATCGACTAAAGTTTCATTTACAATAGGTTGTATAAGATGGGTTTTCCTCCTAAATTTGTGGGTTGGATAAAGGCATGTAATGTTGAAGTGCACTTTTTTGTTATTAATAATAATGAGATACAACACTATTTTCCTTCTACCCCAGGCCTTAGGCAAGGGTGTTCTCTCTCCCCTTGCGTCTTCACTATTGTTATGGATGCCTTCTCTTAGCTTCTTAATTTTTACAAGAATTTCTACAAGGTGGATAGCTGTTTTGATAGAACCAACCATCTTATCTATGTTGATGACCTACTTGTTTTTGGTAGGGCAAATGCTAATCAGGTTAAATGCTTCGCTCATACTTTGGAATTCTTTTTTAGTATTTCCAACCTTCAGTTAATAACTCTAAATCAACTTTTTTTATCAAATTTTGTTGAAGACTGTCTTAAGCCCTACTGTTGCCGCATTCTTGGTTTTCAAGAGAGATCATTACCTTGGGAGCACTTGGGAACTACTATCAACTTTGTTGAACTGTCACTAGATGCAACAGAGTGAATCATTACTTAAGTGGTTAGAAACATAAAATTCTTTTGTTTGTAGATAGAGTGCCACTTATTCAAACCACTATCTGGAACTACCTTCATTATTGGTTTAGATTCTCTATCACACCAAAACGCATCAAAAAACATCTCACTTCTCTGATGAACAGCTTCTTGCATCATCATAACTCTAATAGTAAGATGCATACCATTGTTCATCATAACACTACCAAGCTTAAACACCTAGGGGGTCTCGGTCTTCTCAACATGGACAATATCAACACTATTTGTAAATCTAAACTTATTTGGAGATTCTTCAATTGAAATTATATTTTATCTTGGTGGTGTGACACGAATTACACGACCATTTGGTTTAGAATGGACAAAAAGATTTCTACTGGAAAAGTTTGTTGACTATTGCTTTCTTATGGAGAGTGTGCTTTAATTTGCTTGTTAATAACAATGGGAATCTTTTTCTTTTTCTTTGGCCCTTGGTTTAATGGGATCTCATTGTTTGAGAGATATGGTGGCCAAGTGTTTAGTTGGTTCAACTGCCCTAAAAACACATAAATCTCTGATGTTATTCAAAATATATGTTGGGCCCTTCCCTCCATTGCTCAAGCTAACAATGATTGCATTCGTTCCATCACTCAAATCCTGATTGGGAACTCTATCTGACAGTGTAGTTAGCTTCATAAGGATCAATTCTCACATTAAAACACTTATTTCATTTATATAGAGATTTGTCGATCGTAAACTGACATTACTTCCTTTGCTTTAAAGTATATTCTCTTAAATTTGCCTCTTTTGCATAGAAAATACTCATTAGAGGGCTTAAAACTAAAGATATTCTTCTTGCTAGGAATGTGTTAGATGACACTCATTGTATTTTCTGCAATAAATACCAAGAGAATCAATCAAACCTATTTTTTTTACTATCATTTATCTTTCTCTTTACTAAAAAATAACACTACTTATGGTGATTTTTTTTACCTGGGTTGTTCCATGAATCAAGTGCTTGCTCATAATGATAATTTCAATTGCCCTATTTCTAGGAAATTCTTCTTGCTTGTTGTTCATGTTACCGCTTATTTTATTTGGATTGAGAGGAATTCTAGGATTTTTAGGAATTATTCTTAGTCTTTTGATATCATTTCACAAAAAATAAAACTTGTTGTAAAAGAGAAAAGTAGAAAGTGGAAGCCTAAAGTTGACGTCCCTGACAACGTAAAATAACTTTATAGGATATAAGCTTTGGACATTTCTATTTTCTGCTCTCTTTTGATTTAAGTCCTGATGGTCTGAACAAATTTTCTTTTTATTGATCCTCTTAGTTTTCTCTTTATTTTACAAATTTGGGTTTTATTGGACCCATGGATTATCTATCTATTTCTCTTGATTCAATATATGGATTTTTCAATTGACACTTTGTTGGATGGTTTCATGGGTTTTGAGAGCATTAATTAGGCTATTAAACACTTTTTCGCCTTTGATGGTTTTATATTGGCTACTCTTATCTAGCTAGAGTGCATCTATATGTACATATTTGGCTGCCTCGAGATCTTTGAACATTTTTTCTTTGTTGTTTTGCTGAAAATGGCTGCTTCAAGATCTTTGAACATTTTTTCTTTGTCATTTTGCTGAAAATGGAGGCTACTTCCTGGTCACATTTTTTTGTGTGGGTCCTCCCTATCATTGGCAAACCAAGAACATCGCGTTAAGATATGGGCCTTTTGATCTTCACTCATCTGTGCTCCATGATCTCTTTGTGACTGTTTTACTGATGGATTTTGTTACCCTTATGTAATTTCCCCTTTTGCTAACTAATTGGCGCTCTTTGGTTAAATATTTTTGGTATCAACCATGAATTTTTTCTCTGTAGGTGAATATCATTATATGCAGTTTTTTTTTAAGGGGAGTTGTGATGATTTTGCATCATTTGAGGCTCAATCGACCGCTACATTTGAAGACTCATGGTTATGGTTTTTATTGATATTTTGTCTATTGTTGTTTGACACTGCGCCAAATTTTCGACGCTACATTCATCTTTTCAAATTTTCAGTATGGATGGAGCTGATGATAGAATTGAATCGGTTATGTTTCTGAGCTCCCTTTTTTTCTCCTTCAACTTTTTTTCTTCTTTTCATTTCTTACAGAATTTTTTTGTGTTTTTTCCTCTACTTTATTTTCTCTTTTGTTATAAATACTCCTTAGATTGTGTACTTTGACAGTTTTAATGGATGAATAACTAATCTCCCCCCCAACCTAGAAAAAAAAAAACACAACAATAATAGGATGAGGGAAAAAATTGGGTGAATTGGTTTTAAATTTTTTTAATTCATTTGAAAAATCAATATAATATGTGAGTAATTAAATAATTTATTTATTTGCATAGTTCTCAATACTACTAATATTATGCATCTCACTTCTAAACTTCAATATTCACATCCCAAGTCTCAGTATCACAACCTTTGACGATCTTGCGGAAGCAAAAACAAAAATGGGATCACAACATAAGATGGGATCAAGGAGTACAAAGGCCTTTGAAACTCTCATCATTCTCCTCATTCGATTCTATAGCTACAAGAATGATGCGTACAAAGAACTCTGAAACTCTCATTGTTCTCCTCCTCCTTCAGTTTGACAACGGAATTTGACATAACTAGACCTTTGAAACTCTCGTCATTCTTCTCCTTTGGTTATGCAACAACGTGATTGTGGTACTCGATTTATAGGTGACAGTCTGACAGGATCGTTTCTTTAGGTTCGACAATGTTTGGTTCAACGACAATAGGCTTGTGGCTTACAAAGTCCTTTGAAAACTCTCTCCTTTCTACTCTTTTCACCTCACGATAATGATGATGTTATTGGTGGGTGTTAATTTAGTTATTATTTGAATAATTTGGGTTCTTTTGATAATTCAAGTGCTCATTCCGCCAAAAAAAAATTATAGCATTAGATTATTCTTTTAGAAGTCAATTTGATAGGTGAATATATTCGCATAAATTTAATAATAATTTAATATTATCAAATTGCTCATTTAATTCTTTGTTCTATTTGATTGGTCATAAGATTTCTCTTAAAATCATGATTTATTTTATTTTGCAACATTTATTAATTTTTTTTATTATCATATTAATGTTTTTATTTCATGAAAGTTGATGTATACTAGAAGATTCACGACAATAGAAAGATTATTTAGTATCTTAGTATTACATAAAAGTTAAATACATATTCAAATAATACAAGTAACATGTAGATATACTAGAAGTTTTTATGTTAAAAATTCGAAAGGAAAAAAATTACAAGGCCTAAACCAGCTGAAATGATCCACGGTGAATTGGTGATTACAAGTACAGATTATTCTTGAGGCAAGAAAAAAATACACAGTTCCTCACAATATAATGTTTGTTGCATAATGATCAACATTGATTGCAATTGGAAGTAGTTACTGGAACTCCGAGTTTAGTTCCCATGAAAATCTCAGGATTCTGTATTTCCTAAAAGGAGTGAACTAAACTAAGAGCAATATTTGTATTCTCCTAAGTTAATGGGTCTTAACTAGGTTATTCCACTAAAGTTTCTTCTAAAACACAAATATTACAACATGTCTCAACAACTCAACTGGCCATGTTATATGCAAATGAATATTGAAAGAATAAAACTTCATCAAAACAAATTTTCACACAATTGACAAACAAAAAATTAAACCCTAAAACTACTCACCACATCGAGGAAAAATGAGAATTGTTGACTATTCATGCTTAATAACAACACAAAACACATTTTATTAATCAATACAAACATAACAAACAGATATAGAAAGAAGAAACTAAAGAGATTAAACACTTGATTTGCAATTTCGTTCTTCATTTCTTCACTAACAAACACTAAGACTCTCAAACAATCATCCTAATTTGTCCCTCCAAGATTCTATCACACTCACCTAGACCTGGGCATTGGGCAGGTCGGGCTTGGCATGAGCTAGGCTATGACAAATCAAAGTGGGCTTGAGTCGGGCTTGAGCTCAGTTTCTATCTAAAAAATGATAGCCAAGCCCGACCACTCCACAGGTCGGGCCGGTTAATGGGCTTTAAAAGACAAATGTGAGTAAGAAAAAATTAAAAATTATGTGCTGCCTATGTAAATTTCTCAAATTTCTTCATAGGCAGCACATAATTTCTGAAATTTTAAACACGAATTTGACTAACACGTCTCTTTACTTAAGAAGGCAGCGTCAAATACCAAAATCTTTGCCTTCTTTAAAGCCCAACAATCCTCTCTTCAGCTTACACATGAGAGAAAACAAAGAAAGAGAAATAAAGATAAAGTTGCAAACTTAAAAGGTTTTAGTTTGTCTTACGGATGATTCTGCATCAAATTTTAATTAATTGAAATAATAACATGTTTTGTTACAAACCAATGGAAGATAGTTTATTACATATAAATCTATCAACAAAAACCATCCCCTCAACTGTTGCAGCTTGAAGAATTACCGACTTCGAGACATAAGAACTTTGCTGCCATTAAGACCAAAGAAAAGCTCAAATCTGAGTGCAATGTAGTAATTCTTCTCAACAATGTCAGCTTGACTCCAAATGAACATAAGAAAATGTAACTTACTCTTTTGATATAGAAAAAATGGGTAAGAAATAGTAAATTTTCCGTGGAAGAAAGAAGTTCGGATTGTAAATTTATCTGAATCGGGCTTTATGTAGGCGAGTTGTGTGGAAGCAACATGGCTGGTGCTTTTGGAATGGAATTTGATGCTTCATTTGCTTTTACTCCTATGTCTCTTTAATGAGTTGTTATGCTCTCATTAGTGCATGTGCCCTATAATTGCATATAAAAGCATATGAAAAGGCATAAATATGTACAATAGTAGAGGAAAATGCATAAAAAATATAGACAAACATATCACACATTTTAGACGCATCAATTCACTCGATCTCATCAATACCGAATGATAACTTAGTGGGATTTTGCCAGCATTCTTTGTTTCTTGCTAATTCATACCTAGTTACAAGCATGCATCATCAAGATGAGCCTTTAAGCTCATGATTCGGGTGTAATATTGAATGTGGTTTTAGACTAAAATTAATTTTATGATATAATAATGTCGTTGAAATTTATTTACATTTTTTTATATCGATATGTACAATTAAATTTATATGATTTAATAATTCAAAATTTTACACGCATTGTACCTATTTCTTAGGGATTAACATGTCTGATGCTAAACTTCAATTTTTACAATATATGTCAGCTCACTTATACGTGTAAATTTAAAATTTCAACTTTTAGAAGTAAAAATAAAAAATTGCGCAAGACATATGGAGATGTTGGTAGAGCGACTTCTCTTTAAATAGGAGACTCAAGTTAGAAGTACATTCTAATCTTCTAATTTTGTTATCATAAAAGCCCACCTCTCTCTCTCTCTCTCTCTCTCTCTCTGTGTGTGTGTATATATATATATATGTGGGTGTGTGTGTGTCGCCAGTCGTGTCCTGTTGGTAGAGCAACCTGGTTGAAAGTCGAAGTCCCCTCATGTTACGGGTTTGAATCCCCTCTGGCTAGTTTGTTGGTAGCGAGAAAACCCAACATAGACTCATATAATTAAAGAGAAGTGAGCACAAGACACCTTAATTTTTACATGCAAACTGTAAAGGGGAAAAACCACGAGTCATAACCCATTTAAAATAATCAACCATGAACGAAGAGTACACATGTTCGCTCTTCTTTTGAATTAGGGGAGATGAATTTACAAATTCAATCATTATAAATGTATAATAAAGGTCATAGTCTGGTTGTTATGAACGTAATTATTTGTGATAATAGACTACAAATGCTAAAGTGAATGCTATGAAGATAGTAGTCCGCCGTAAATGTTCTAGAAGACTATAACACAAGATTGTTTTATATATCGTAGTTGAAAAACATGATAATAGTTGGTCACGTGGGATGTTGATGGTTGCTTCAGTAGCTTCAGTTGACCATAAAGGTCGTAGTATGAAGTTTCATGAACCGTGAGCCACATAGATAGTGGTGGTGAGCTGTGATAATGTTTGTAAGTCATAGATGGAGGAGTTAGGAGTTACACGAGTAAGTCACGTAAGTTATAGTTGGTCACGTAGGCCATAGTGGTGAGCCGTGAAGTCCATAGGTCGTAGAGCTTGAGTCATGAGCTACACGAGTTGTGAGCCGCGTAAGTCAATAGTGGTTAACTAACTAACTCAATGAGACGGACCCAATGATACCAAATCTAATCCAATGTAGAACAAATCAAACCCAAATCAAGTACTTAAACCACTTTTGAGAGCTTTAAATATATAATCAAAGATAAATAAAATCAGAATTTGATAAGCTTATAGTCAAATTAAACATCTCAACAAGATGAATCCAACAAGCTCAAGAAAACTCAATTATGACATCATCAAATGTTCACATGATACCGTTCAATCGGTGAAATATCCCCAGGTTGTTCGATCAGAGTGGTATGATTTTGTTCATTATTTATAATATGGATACTATAAATAGATCTCCACTCTCTTTTGAGAGGGGACCAACTCCTTAACCAAAGGAAGAATATAGTCTGGTGAAGAGGAAGATGATGCTGAGTATTCTACATCGACGATTTGACAAATGCTTCTTGCTTTGTCAGTTGCTGACCACCATCAATTGCTACCTACTTCTTTAAATGAAGTTCGTCACATAATCATAACATATGCTACTATATGTTATGGAACAATGAAACACCGGATAGAGCAACACACAAGGCGCAAACCCACCTCAATAACTGAATAGTGGAATCCCAACAACTATTACCAACTGCAATCACCCTTAACCATTGTGCAACAAATATTGTATTTTGAGAAACTGTGCAATAATTTTTAACCTGTGAGATAAGGATCTGAGTGTATGATCATCAATTCATAGTGCGTCATTCTGATTGAGTCAGATTCTGTGTTTTTTTTTCCATTTATGAGTTATCCATGTAAAAACTTTTGATGTCTCTACAAGTTATTTTTTTTTTATTTGAGTTGCGTCTCAAATTCTCGTACAATGCTAAGAAAATAATTGATTACTCTACCGTTGCTAATCTTCTAGCACCCACTGATGTGTTAGATAAATACATAAACATTTGGTTGTATGTCTGTAAATGACTCTTAATAATTTTATTAATAAACACAAATCTTATCAAAATTATATTAATATCAAATATAATGAACACAAATCTTATAAATTTTTTTTTTCGTAAATCCTTAGCTGTCAAACTTTCTTTTATTAGTTAATGCAATCCACTCTCAAGTCTGGACAAACTATAACAATTAGACCGTGACTTGGAACTAAAAATAGCTGAATTCAATCCCCACCAGCTTCGGATCGGAAAATATGTGGAGCTGCCAAATGACAATTTTTTTCCGGATATATATATATAAAAGATTTCGGATTTTTTTATATCGGCTGCGTCTGCCTTTTACTAAATTAAATTAATCGTCAACTGCCCTTCAATGTTCAACAAATCTTCGCAGTTTTCCGAATCATGGAGGATAAAGATGCCTTTTTTTTCAGTTTAAAGTGATGACTTCTGTTAGGTTAGGTTTGACAAGTTCGGACGCCATGCCCCGTTTGTATTTATATCACCCCGTGATCCACCATCCGTACCCGACGCCATTTCCATCCCTTGCTCCCAAGCCAACACAGAATCAGCTGACTTCGGTTGCTGTGCCGTCTTCTTCTTCTTCTTCTTCTTTTCTCCGATCTTATAGCGGTGGCCGGAGGAGGGATTTCAGGGTCGGTGTTGGGATGGGAGTGACCAAGATGGCTGGATCAAGGGTTTCTGTGGGAAGCATAGCGGGATCTGATCCTGCCGGCGCTGGTAAGATCTCGCAGCTCAACGCGGTTGTTCTCGGCGAGGCGCTGGTTTCCGAGGAGAATGATCTTGTCTTCCCCAGTCCAGAGTTCTCAGCGCAGGCTCTCGTTTCTTCCCCGGAACAGGTTTTTTTTTTCTTTTTTCACTTCGCTTTATTGTTTCTATGGTTAAAAGGCGACATGTGTTACAGTTTATTTAGTGTAAATCGACGGTTCAATGCTTTTGAGGCCAAGGATCATGCGAATTGTGAGTTTTTTTTTTTTTTTGTCAAGCGATGTTGTTGGGTGATGCAATGATGTTAGATTGGCTTGTTTAGTGGTTTAGGGTCTGTTTGGTCGCGCTACTCAGGAAGTTGCTGCGGGAAAACTGACTGACTGTTTGTTGCAGCTGTGGGATAGCTGTTTCTGAAAAAGTGACCATTATACCTCTGTTTAGTGAAGTTTTTTAAAACAGAACTATTACAACACATATTTGATAATTCAGAAGCAGAAATTCATTTAAAAACATAACAAAAGTACGAATACACAATTCACTCAGCAGTGAGTATCAAAAGTGTTAAGAAAGTTTACCTTTTCACGTGTATACCAATTTCATCTTCCAACATGAATAAGGAAAATTGTTACTGAAATCTTAAAAGTTGACCTTTTTACAAAGAGAAGGGATGTTTCTCTTGAAACTACAATTTTCCCATCAAGCTAAATAACATCAATTCCAATGTATTTGCACATCTAACACCAAAAACATACTACATTGAAAACTTTGCTAATCACCCTACTTGGAAATTGTTTTTTTTGTGTTGCTGTATTCACTGATTGACTATCTTAAGTTTCCAATCAATCATACATTTTGCAATGAGCAAAACATTAAACAACAAAATGCTTGTGGAATGTACAATGGAGGATAACCATATAGTTAGGGAATAGCGCTCGAAACATTTCTATATACAAAACTAACACCCAAGTGATTTTTTTTAAATGCTAAAGGAGTAAAAAAATGCGTTCATCAAAGTTAACAGGCTAAGATAATGCATACGGAATATTTGCAAAAACAAATATTTATTATGCTAATCCTAAACAGTTTGACAAAGGCAAATGGTGTTGATGAGAAAATGATAATATTAAATTAAAGAATATAAAACTTAAAAATGAAACCAAAATTGCAAAGCACCTGAAACTTATCCAAAAATTTAAGTTGACTCAGAAGAAATATGAATAAAGATAAACATTCAAGAATAAATGGGATACCTAATTAGGTATAAAGAGTTTTGAAGCTAGAATAATATGGTTGACCAATTTGTTTTAATAAAAAATTAGTGACTAAAAGCAATGTTAATATTTGATTAAAGAGTAGATGTTTTAAGAAAACCATGAAGTTTAGAATTGGGCACTTATGTGGAAGTAAATGAGTAATCCGATAGAAGTGAAAGAAGAGGGTAATGGAATAACCAGGAAAATCACAATCCGCAAAGACTCAAGTTGAATATTATAAAGATAACTTGTGAAATAATTTTTGTGCAAAAAAATAATTAATAAAAAAGACTTATAACATAAAAAAAGCATCAAGTTATTTGTTGATTTAAAAAAATGATTACCATGAAACTAATCAATTAGGCATAATTCAAGAGGCTCTCAAGTACATAGTTAAAGTTAAGAAATAAGAAGGACAATTGAAGCAAGATAACAAGCAAAGTGTACAAAAATACAAAACAAAATTTAAAAGAAAAGCGGTTACCTTAAAATTTTAGTTAAATAAAAATTTTGTATTGATGATTTATGTTGCAAGGCTTTAGAAAAAATGTCAAATAGAATTGAATATTATTCTAGTTGTTAAAGCTCTCAAAGCTAGTGCAAAATGTATAGCTCTCGAGCAAAGAATTAGATTATCTTCCATAAGACAAAAAAATACTTGCTTACAGCTACAAACAAGGATAACGTTAAATGTCAACTATAAATAAGCAAGACACTAGACAACTGTCATTACCGCGAAAAACTTGAGATAAAAGATTAAGGATTGTTAAAATTTATATCCTAAGAACAAAGAGAATGTAGTATATTTTTCAGAAGATGATTAGCAATGCTTTCGGCTGACAAAGCTGAGTCCATAGTAGCGTGCAAAGCAAATTTCCAAGTAGCCAAAATAACGTACTACATTGAAAGATTGGCTGGTTGTGAATTTCTGAGAAAGTATTACAAAACTTACGTCTATAGTTTGCCATTAAACTTACAAGCAGTCCTTAAGTCCCCCAAAAATGCTAGCCAACATTATTGTGAGAATTTAAGAGCAAGTCCTCGGGCTGATATAATTCACTATAGCCACATTATAAAAAATGATGTTTTTGCAGGTCTCACATTATATCTATCAGCATTTATGCTATACGAGAATGAGCATTTTTTATATCATGCACTGTTTAGTTTTATTGTGTGTGTGTGTGTGTGTCTATGGGTGTGTCCGTCTGTATATATATATATATATATATATAGCTCATTCTTTTGTTGCATAACTGCAATAACTATAGTTATACTAAAAAGACTTTGGAATTACTTTTTTATAAGCAGTACTACAGAAAATGCTTTTATATGCAGGACAAGCTGCAACATTTCTGGTGATATTTGTTAAGGTTTTAATGCTGATTTTTGTCAATAAGTGAATATATTGTGCTCAGGTAATATGTGGTTCTATGGATTAGTTTAAAAAGGGAAATGTACATACACACCCCACAATTTTTATTCATTTACGTATTGAACCCCAAAAATTTGATATTACATGTATATCATTTTGATTTCATAAAGCTATGCATGAAAAATGTTTTGTTCTCTTTTAAATGATTAGTAATAGTCATATGTTTTATTTGATGTCAAAGATTTGAGTGTTATATATGTAAATATGAAACTTTAAGAATTAGATATTGTAAGGTATGGTTCATATATCATAAATGGGACAGATGCTGGAGCTGAACTGGAGGATCCGTCCAATCGGGGGAGTTTTATTATATGGGTTGGGGGAGTGAGGGTAGCACCCCACGGTTTGTTACAGGAGTAATTTAAGTAATTACATATTGTACAATAGGGTTATACATATGTCCTGTTTGTAAGCCTAGGTGAGACTCTGAGAGCTGAATTTTGTATTATGTACTCTTTTCTGAATACTGAAAAAGGAGTCGCCGCTCTGCTCCCGAGGACGTAGGCTTCTTTGGCGAATTTCGTTAAATTTCTTGGTGTTCTTCTGGATTTGTGTTGATTTTTGTTTTTCTTCGCCTTAATTTCTCGACAAATATGTAAATGTATAAGAAATGTGTGGTAAGCATGTTAATGATCCTTTTTTTTTTAAAAAAACAGTTTCAAAATTATTTTATAATATATGTATTTTACATTTAATCTTCCTTTATTTCTATATTTTTTTATTTGATTTAAAAAATAATTTTTTTGTTGTATTAATAGGCGTTTAATGAATTTGATTGTGAGCATTTACATTCATACCACACAATTCTTCTGTAGGTAGATCTCTAAAAAATAAATTATTATATTTACATGCACGAATCTCAAATGAAAATATGACACTCAGTAGGACATAAGCGAAAAAGGTTTTATATAGCTGGCCCCATTTATTGGGATAAAGACTTGTCGTTATTGTTGTAGTTGGTATGTTGTAGTTGTTGTTGAATCTCAAATATTTGATATCACAAAAAAAGGAAAGAAAAACATCAATATTCCTTTTAAAAGCATAATACATATTTTCATGCATGATTTTACCACATCAAAGTATAATAAATATAAGGAAAAGTTACATATTACACATCCCACCCTTAAACCTTCATATTTACATACATGTACTTTGCTGCTTTAAATCTATGCATGAAAAAAATGCACTGTTAATAAATGATACTAGTACTCTCTTTCTCTGCTTTTAAAAATTTGAATGATATATGTGTAAATAGAAAAATTATTTCATACGGACGGCGTATACAGAGATGCATGCGCCGTGCTATCTCCACCGTTGATCAGAGCTTTTATCAATTTTTTTTCTTAAAAAATGGGCCCACCGAAATACAACTTTACTTTGGTCTGATCAACGGTGGAGATCCGAAGGCCATCCACATGGAATAAATTATCGTGTAAATATGCAACTTTAGTCATAATATATGTAAATATATAAGAATTATGTGTGATGTATGCGCAAGTCCCTAAATATAAATATGAAAGCTTTAGGTGTAAGAAACATAAATACATAAGAATTATGTGATGTATATATATAAATATTGTCCTTGTTTATATTATTGCGTTAAGACATTCAATCCTCAATCTCTTTGTGAATGCATTGAAATGCATGCTGCCTATTTTAAGATTTTTTAAGGAAAAAATATTTCATATACTATTTTTTTATACAACAATACTTTTGGATGGTATTATAATATATATATTGACCAGAGTTATTGACAAGTAGTAATATAAAAAACTTAATTTTAAATTTTAGGATTAAGAGTTTAATTATTTATGAGGCATGAAGTCTCAATCAAAGCATTAACCCTGTAATTATTCACACGGTATCTCACATGGCATCTTTTTGGTGGGGACGAAGACTAGTATAACACATGTTGGACCTAATAAGTAGCTTGGATTTGACCTAATTAGTTCTTGATCAGAGGCAAGTATGACTATGTTCATTGGCTCAATAGTTGTTATTGATACATCATGTATCGAAAAATTTATTTCATCTAGCATGAATTTCGAGCGAGCGAGCGAGCGAGAGAGAGAGGAGATTGAAAAGTTGTAGTATTAATTGAACTATTGTGACTCTTATTTCAGTAAACTTATAGTCGAAATGACGTGTTGGTGATACAAATTTGACGAAATAAAAATGAATTGAAGTATCAATACACCTCATTTTTCGTCTGAATTGAATCTAAACTTGTAAGTGAGGGAGAAACTCAACATATAAGAAGAGTTTGGAGCTCTGCTTGATATTTGGCATTGAGATCATTGCTACCTAACACCATTGTTTCACTACCATTGTGATTTAATTATTGTTGGACAAGAATATTTTGATCATTATTATTTTATTATCATCATTAGGAAAAAAAAAAACACTTAATTATTATTGTCTTTATGTCATTGATTGTCTTCTAACAATCATCACTTGAATCCTTTCATATAATTATCATCACCCGACTGTCATCTCTTAGTTATTGACATTATTTGGGACTGTTTTTTTCACTGCTACGCAACGTATTATAATTTGTGAAGCTCTCTTTTCTAATTAAATTAAAAAAATTGAACATCAAATTTTCGTTAAAATAATAGAATATTTCATCTTGATCGCTTCATTAAGTCTTACCTTTTTAAACATTTCATATTAAAAATATGATGTCTTATATATATATATATATATATATATATATATATATATGGTGTTTAGGGTGTACTTTTGTGT
>NW_018164739.1:2623356-2639488 GCF_001263595.1 Phalaenopsis equestris | reverse complement strand
TATATATATATATATATATATATATATTAGATACATCATTTATGCTGCATGAGAATTTACAGTTGCTCAATAGATACCATAAAGTTCCCAGGCATCAATTTAGACCAATTTATAGTAACTCTAGAAAGATGATGAACTTAGACTTAATGCAAGGCAGTCAATAGATATTCCATAAAGTTCCATTTATTCAACTTGATGAATCAAGCTATTAAAGATGTACCATAAAGTTCCCAGGCATCAATTTAGACCAATTTACAGTAACTTAGATTTAATAGCTTGATTCATCAAGTTGAATAAAACATCCAAACAATTTAGCAAAATTCATTAAAGATGTATCATAACTTGATTCATCAAGTAATTATCATAAACAATGAACGAAACCACAATGACATATGAATGACCATAATTGCAAATATAGGGAGTCAAAATAAAATTAAATAAATCTTTAACATCTGGATTATACCATGATTCGGAGCTTCATATTTTCCAAAAGCTTCAGTGATAAATACAAGGGAAATTTACAGGCATGCCACACAATTCTTATGTACTTGCATACATAACGCTTAAAGTTAGATATTTATAACACTTTGACGCCATAAACAAGAGTACAACCAAACCAAAGAAATCAAACCACATGCATAAAAACATAATCCATGAGAGAAATGGAAGGCAAGAAGTCTTCAAATCTATGAAAGCAACTTCTATTGATAAAAGTACCTAGATTCCCTATTTATACTAAGGTGGGCCGCAACAAATGATGTCAAGAACATTACAAAAAGTCTGGGTAAGAGCACATTTTTTAAATTCAGAGCCATTGTTTGTGAGAAACATAAGCTACCACAACACCTTTTAGTTCAATTTAGCTTGTTGCTCCAAAATAAAGACTTGAGTTTTGTTGACCTAAGACAAGAATTTTCAATGTATCTTGTATTGGACTAAACAAATTTTATCATACAACTCCAATAGAACCAAACAAGGTGACTTGACTTTCCAATCATATCATATGAGAATTTTCATTGTTAGGTATATATAAATGTAACTTCATATTTCATGACTGCATTTGAGTTAATAGAAATTTAAAATGTACTTGATCAATGTAACACATAATTGCATCTCTAATGTCGGCTTGAGACCTTGTGCTATGCATCACATGGAGTCTTCATTTGTTTAGAAAGATTTTCTTTAGAAATTAAGAAAGAAAGACTGTCTTTGTGTTTTTGTCTCGATTTAGAAAAGAAACAATTAGCCATATATATCCCTTCGATTTATAGGACTCGTTTGGACCTTTATCCACTGTTTATAGAAAATACATATAAAATTGTGCTGAGAACTCACTAGAATATAATGTATAGCCAATTTTTGCAACAAACTAAACTCAATTGGTCATAAAAAATGATTCATTAATTAAATACCTGGAGTATTTTTTGTAATATTTTTCTGTAACCTACTTTAAGTATTGAAATGTAAGTTCTACATCCGCTTACCTATTTGCAAAAGAAAGCATTAGGGGAAATTTATTTGAGAAATAATTATTACTATGGGTTACCATTTCTTTTATTTATTATGATCAAGCTTCTAATCTTTGGAATTTGTTAATGGGAGAATTTCTTGGTCAAATCATATGCCCTTGAAGCTCTCCGACCTTTCTTACTCTTTCTACAAAAAAAATTGAACCCAAGAAACTTCTTCAACTTTTGATGAGTTCAACAAAGTTCTCAATAAGACCTCATAAAAGTATAGTTACAGTGGAGAGCAGAAGGGTCGAATAAAGCGAGAGAGGGGAATAACAGTTCTCGGAGTATAATTTATAGAAGAATAACAGTTCTAATAACTTACATAGAAGGGGAGAATGGAGAAGAGAGAGGCAATTGGAGAGCAGAAAGGGCGAAAGAGAGGAGGAAAACATGGAAGCACTTTGGAGCGAGCAAGCTCCGCCGCCGTTGTGTTGCTGATTGAGGATCGTCTGCTCGCTCTTCAGCGGCGTGATGGCTACCGCGAGCTCGTTGAACTCACCTTTCTCCTTTACCTTCGAGAGCATTCCACTGGCTGCAAGGTTCTAAGCTTAGCAGATGTCTTTGGCATTTTCACCTTAGTAGCAACATTCAGTTTCACACCATCACATTATTGTCTACCTCCACAATCAACTGTTCTCCCTACCGAGAGTCCTTCACACGGTGCCGCTTCTTCGCTGCGTTGTCTGCTCCTTCACACGGTGCCCTCTGCTTCTCTCGCGATACAGTCGACAAAAGTTGATCGTAGCGCCCTTCGTGACCGAATCTTGGGAGATGCGATCTGGCACCTACGAAGCCCGCTGACAAGAAGAAGCCGACGACTGAGGAGACAAGGATTCGGTCTAGCAAAGAAGGTGGGAGAAATAACGAAGGCGGGATCGAATGGAGGGGTACAAGAGTAAAAAATCAGAGGGATAACACGGGCAACGGGGTCTCACCCGCGGTCGGCGTTTCACTCAAATTCGCAGCAGCCGCGAGAGAAACGCCTTGTCAAACAACATCGCGCAGAGGCAGCTGCACCAAACGGGCCCTTAGTTACCATTTTGTTCTCTTTCAAAGACCAAAATAGTGTGAAATTTGATTTCAATGTATACCATATCATGACCCAGGCTGGAGTTTGAAATTAACATAGATGGGTATAGACGATTGTATAGTGAAAAATTATATTTTTTATAATTTCTAACGATTTAAACAAGATAAATGAAAGTGCCGCTAAAAATTAAAATTAAAATATTTATAAATTTTAATTAGTTCAATTTGGTCGCGTCTTCTGTAAATATTGTCTTTTATTGTTCATCATTTACTCAACAAATTAAATATGAAATGTCAGTTTAAAATAATAGTGAACTAATCAAAACCAATAAATACTTACACTCATAGACTACAATAACATAATAAAAAAATAATATACATGTCAGTTAAACTTTTAATAAGTTAGCACAAAACATTTATAGTTTACAAATATAATCACTCATGATATTTCATAATATTATTATTTTATATATGTACAACCGACGCAAGATTACCGTAAAAAAATTGTACCACTTAAAATACTTTAATGTTAATATATATTTTTATTTACATAAATGACTATCTTAACATTCATCGCCAGCACCATAAATAAACAACTCCATCATAATCAAACATATATATACAATCAATTTATGCAGTTCACGTCATTCATAATTTCATATCACTCATGTAAAATGCATAAAATCTGTCATAATATGATACTACAAGTATTTATATCGAAATGATTGATAAAATTTAAGATAAATGAATCGATTTCATTAATCAAGAATGAATAATAATTCATACATCTGGTTCAGAAGATATGCAAAAATAATATTATAATTTAATTGGAGTACTCATTTTTCATATCGTTATTTTCTTCTATTCCCTCCAAACTGAGCTTCTACAACTTAAATTATGTTTAATGAAATATATTATTAATATTTTATAATAAAATATGTATATTAGATTCATTAATTAAAATAAATAAACCCTAAAATTTACCTTAGTTCTCTCAAATTTTTTGCACAAATATTGACCTCAAACTCTCTCTAATTTGGGACTTAATTGCTTTGATACTAACTTCAAATACACATAAATTTAACATTACAATAATAAAATTTAATATATATATATGTATGCATGTATGTGTTTATATATATTAAGTGGTCTCCTGAATTTGATCCTAGTCAAGAACCGCCTATAGTTTCAATTTGGTTTAAAGTTGCACTACTTCAATCACCAAGTCCTCTACTCTATTGGAGCTGCACTAGGGAGATTTATGAAATTGAATACACCCAACTTCAACTTCAATCGAATACACCCAACTTCAATCTAACTAGACCTTCGGTTGCAAGAATTCTTGTTGAAAGGGATATCACTCTCCCTGATGAAATATGATTTGGTACTGCCCACAATGGGTATTGACAACCAATTATAGCAGAACAAAGACCCTACTACTGCAATCACTGTAAACTATTTGGGCACACCCCTGTCAAATATTTCAGGCTTCACCCATATTTGAGATCGACAGGTCCTAAAAACATCATTCATGTGGAGGAAAATATAACAGACACTGTTAAACTTCCATAAATGTTGAATGAGAATTTGACTCATAAGACTATCTTTCACCAACCAGACCAACAACTTCCGCCTACTGTTGTTGAGACAACTCTTCCTCAGATTACAAATTCTATGAATTTTATCATAGCAGATGCTAGTCGAAGTGTCTTCGAACCACCTATTGTGAGAGAAGAAGGTACTCAAGTTATGGAGGAGTGGCAGGATCTAGGTGTGCTGCAGGCTGAGTCAGATCAACAATTTATCTCCATCGAAGATTCACCTATTGTTCACATAGAACTACCTCTGGCATATGATTGACAGGTTTACAAATATAGGAAGAAGAAGAAAGGAGTGCCAGATCTCAGCAAATCTCAGGATGACTGTATCATTGTGTCAGACGGAAGCCCACATCTCAGTATGTTGCTGGACTCCCTCCCTAGATCTAGGGGAAGGGGAAGCGGTATATCCACCGACTAAACCCACAATGATTAGGAGTTATTTATTTTTGTTTTATTTTTGGGGAATACGTTTGTAATCCTTGTGAGTTGGGTTCTTTGTACTCACTCACTAAAACCTTTGTATCATCTATTTTTTATCAATGAATTTTGTCTTTTCAATATATATATATATATATATATATATAAATATAATTTTATCAAATAAGTTAATTAAAATATCAAAACTCACATTTGATATCTTAGTCAAAAAGCACTGACGCACGTGAGACCTCCTCTTAGGGGTGTCAAAAATTGACCCGACACTCTAACACGAGTTGAACTGTACAAGAAAAAATTCATGTTAGAGTTGACTCGAATATTTTTCTAGTCGGGTTCGGTTCTGAGAATTCGACTTGTTTATTATTCTGGTCGAGTTCGGGTTGAATCCAAAAATCTAAACATGAACCAAATAAGCACGAAATTTTAGGTGGGGTTCGGGTTAGCTGGTCAAGCTCGAGTTCGAGTCTTAGTTTTTAACACTTTTATTTTTTGGGTCGGGTTCTGGTTGACCTATTCGGGTCAGGTCATTTTCGGGTCGGACCTAAACCCGAATTGACACCCTACCTCTTCTCCTCCTCTGCACGCGAGATCCAGCTGATACTGCACGCACAAGAGCTCCCTTTCCTCTATTAGGGCTCGAGTCTTCCTCTTTCCTTTGCATCAGAGCCACTCAATGCTTCTTCCTCTTCACACGTTAGGGGTTTAGAGCTTCTTCTCGAAAATCAGTGATCTCCCACAAGATGTAGCGCTGTCTCCCCTTCCTTCTCCATCCCTCACATGATCATCAAAATGGCTTCTGCCTGAGAGTAGAGATTGAAGGGCAATCTATGTGCAAGCACACGAGCTCAGGTACCGATATTTCTTCTTTTTCCTTCACTTGAATCAATGGCTTCTTCCTTCTTCTTCTTCTTCCATTCTTCTCTGACTCCTCGCTCCTGTTTCTGCTTGCTTAATCTCGCACTCTGCGCGCTCGATAGAATGAAACGAGGGAAAGTATTCGTCGTTTTGATTCCCGCGAGCATTGTCTCATTTGAATGACAATGATATCATGTATTTATTTATTATCAGGGAAATTTACTATATAACACAGAATTCTTTTGTATTTACACATCTCACACCAAAACTTTAATATTTACCTGCATACCACTTTACCTGTGCATGAAAAAGTGGATTTGAGTTGTGAAAAGTGATAATTAGTGATTGCTTCGATGTGATGGGAAATAATTGAGTTGTATGTGAGTAAATATGAGGATTTGGGCGTGAAATATGTAAATATAGAAGAATTGTGTGCTATGTAATGCCCCTTATTATTATGATGTTGATGATTTTTTTTATACCTAACGATTCGCTTTTGTTTAGTTATTCGATTGTTTTTTATTTTGTTTTGCCCCTTGTGGTTGCCCCATTCTTCTGTTTAGTATGCGGAAATGTATAAGAGATCAATAGAAGATCCGGCTGGTTTCTGGTCGGAGATAGCTTCCCAGTTTTACTGGAAGAAGAAATGGGATCCAAAAGTCTTCTCAGAGAATCTTGATGCGAGGAAGGGGATTGTGAAGATAGAGGTCAGTCGTAGTAATAATTCTGAAACAAATCTGTTTTTCTTGGAGAATGATTTGTTTCTATACATTTGTTCACCTGATGTGGTTTGCAGTGGTTCATAGGAGGAATCACCAATATCTGCTATAATGCTTTGGATGTAAACATAGAAGCTGGGAATGGTGACAAGGTTGCAATCTTATGGGAAGGAAATGAGCCAGACCAGGATGGGAAACTGACTTATAATGAGCTTCTGGAGAAGGTTTGCCAGGTGAGGCCGTTCCTTTGTCTAAATCAAATTCAACTTTACACTTCATTTCTTAAAACAGATTTATAATTTCCTCTCCGTGCCGAATTAGCTGTCCAATTACTTGAAAGATGTGGGTGTTAGAAAGGGCGACACAGTTGTGATTTACTTGCCAATGTTGATGGAGCTTCCAATTTCTATGTTGGCTTGTGCTCGTATTGGTGCTGTGCACTCGGTATTTTCGTAAGCTTTTCTCCGCTATTTCAGATTTCTTATGGTGGATATTTTGATGTTTGGTGATCTTGTTATTGTTTCTCTCTTCAGGTTGTCTTTGCTGGCTTTTCTTCGGAGTCTTTGTCCCAAAGGATAATGGATTGCAAGCCTAAAGTTGTAATAACATGCAATGGTGTGCGCAGGGGTTCTAAAGAACTCATACTAAAAGATATTGTGGATAGTGCACTTGCGGAATGTGCCAAGAATGGTTTTTCTGTTGGTATGAGAGTCTAAATTATTCTATATTGTCAGTAAACTACATGATTTGAATCTGGAGTTCGTGATGCTGACTTTATTAAATTTAGGTTATTCTCAAATACTTCACGGGCGTAGAAGTTGCTCAATTTGAATTAATGATATTTTTCTCTCAACAAAAATTGTTATGGTCCTGTTGAGCAAAAAGCAAGTTGAAGGCGTGTAAATCTTGTGAAATTCTAAATGAATTATGAAAGAACTAGATCTTGATGAAGAAAGAACTTGTGTAGATACGGGACAGTTTCAATTGTTAGTAGGAAAACTAATCTATCCATCTCACGCCCTTCTTGACATGCACACAAACTTATAGTTACATCTTCAAGCCACTTGTAGAGTTCTCATGTATCTCAAATTAAGTCCAAAATAACGAATTCTATACAAAAGACGTGATACCTTCCAAATCGGAGAATATATAGATGTGGATCGTAGGTACTTCAGCGTATTATACATTCTTTGGAGGAAATATCATACTTTAGATGAGTAGGAAATAGTTGTGTTTTCAAGATTAGATGCTAAAACCGAATTTAAAGCGCCATTGCACAATAATTCTGCAGGACTTCTATGAATTAAGATCATATTAAAAGATTTAAAAATCAATAAGAAAGAGCATAAGAAGCTATATTATGACAATAAATCAATTGTTAATATTGCACACAATAGAATACAATATGATCGTAAGAAACATGTTGTGTTTGATACACTTCATAAAAGGAAATTTAAAAGTGGATTATTTGCACTTGATATATGCCTATAAGGAATCCATTGATCGATATATTCATCAAATGACTTTATAGTTCTACATTAAAAAAATTTCTGAGCATCTATTGAATGATATTTCTCTATCATTTAGTTTGGGCAATGTCGAATTTGTGGCAATGTCGAATTTGTCCTCTCTCTCTCTCTCTCTCTTCGCAGTGAGTCCCACTCACTATCTAATCATAACAAAAAGCTTAAAGCGCTCTGATCTTAGTTCATGCCTCCCCACCCCCTCCTTTTTGTCTATTCCAATTTTGTAATGCCTCTTGGCGATGTATATATACCTATCCTTTTGTAGAATTTTTTGTTTATAATTTTTCTACATTGTTTTATTTTCTATATTTAATTTTACTGAATTTTGTCATTCTTGATAATAGAAGCTAGATCTATTGCAGTAAGTTTGTGGATTTCCCTGGTTCTCATTTGGAAAATAAAATCTTCAATACTAGGGTATTTACCGGACTATCTTGATGCCATGAAATGTGAAAAACAAGTATTGTTGAGCATTGAGTAAACGTGTCAGGTCAATATTCATGCATGAAATTTCATAAAGCAGCATATAAATTACTGCAGCTCTAAGGTGCAAATTAGATGTTACTATTTTTTTCATTGCCTAAAGTGAATGTTTATATGCTAGAAATTTGTCCAACTATAGGCAACCCCCATCTTCTTTTAACCATTATTTCTCCTGTAAATCTTTTTGGTTTTTCAATTAATATTTGAACTCTTAACATCTCTTTTTAGATGTTTGATTTCCCATTTGAGGTTGCTGATATTCTGTGTGCTTAACAAAGAATGTTGATGTTTTATCTTGTCCATCATAATGAGGCAATGCTAAATAGTTTTTTGTAATTTCTATCTATTTTTAATGTAATAATGTGATGTCTGCCTGTGACTTTTATTTTTCCTTTTGTAAATTTCGCATCATTATTTTTGTTCAGCTTTTGTTCTTACCTTACACATGAACAGATTTATGCCTGACATATGAAAATAAGTCAGCCATGAGTAGAAAAGAGACAAAATGGCGAGATGGAAGAGACATATGGTGGCAGGTTGGTGAATCTAATTCACTTCGTATTGAATCTCGAGAAATACACCTTTGGAATGCCCACATTATCCACATACCTACAATATTTATGTCATAGTCCAACTATTTGAATTTTTTAGGAGCTTTTAGTTCCCAGTCTTTTTTAATATGGGCTGAAATAGTCTCCACAGGTCCAATTTAAAGAGTTTAGAGATTGATTTGGAACTTTTATAGACTCTGGAACTAAAAAGATCCAATGTAAACAGTTAGTGAACTATTTTGACACTTTACTCGTTTTTAAATATTAACTTTTTTCCCCCTGAGTGGTCTTCAAAACTTTACTCCGTTGTGCCTATAACTGGTCATTGACTCGTTTGAATGTCTTCCAGGATGTAGTTCCGAAATTTTCAACGAAGTGTGATGTAGAGTGGGTGGATTCTGAAGATCCATTGTTTCTCTTGTACACAAGCGGCAGCACTGGAAAGCCTAAGGTTGTATCCACATGATTTCTTAAACTTTAGCCTTACACTTTCTATGTAACAAAACTGATAATTTGCTTTTTTTTTTTTATTATAGGGTGTATTGCACACGACTGCAGGCTACATGGTATACACAGCAACAACGTTCAAATATGCTTTCGACTACAAGCCATCAGACGTATATTGGTGCGTTAACATTCCTCCACTGTTTCTTAATTCTTTTTAGTAAGATTTACATGCATACCACCAAATTCTTATATACTTACATATTTGTAGTTTTTGAGAATTGAGCATGATAATATTATTACTATTGAAAGAGATATAAATACATGATACAATGATTCTAAAACAAGAAAAATATAATACTCAAATCTCTTCATAATAAATACTCATTGATAAAAAGAAAGTCATAAACTAGGAAATAAAACAAAATAGGAAATAACATGAAAGGAAACTACCTGAAGTTGAAGTATAGATGTCAATCATGTTGAACTTGGATTGAAATTGTCAAACAATGGTGGAGGAATATTCTTTGTGAGAACATTTGCGAGTTAGCCTGTGGATGAGACAAAAGGAACACAAATTTTCTCTGAATCAAGCTTCTCCTTGATAAAGTGGCGGACAATCTCCACATGCTTGGTATGATAATGTTGGACCGGATTATGAGCAATGTTGATGGTCACAAAACAACCGCAGAGGAACATACACCGACATACCAAACTCGCAGAGCATGATGCGAACCAGAGGGCTTCACATACCCTAAGGGACATAGAATGAAACTCAGCTTCAACACTACTACAGGCAATCGCGGATTTTTTTTTACTTTTCCACGTGACAACATCTCCCCATATGAAGGAGCAATAACCCGAGGTAAATCGTCATACCCCACCCAATCGACACCAGTATAAACTGCAACAAAACGAGAGGTGTGACGAGAATAACAAACCTGAGCTTGACGTGCATTTTAAATAATGGAGGATCCAATGGACAACGTTGAAATGATGCTCATAGAGATCATGCATGAACTAACTGACAATACTAATGACGCGACAAATGTCTGAGTGCATATGGGCTAAGTAGATGAGTGTTTTTCTCGTTTCTTTTTAGATCTCAAAGTCGCCAGTTTATCTTTTTGTATGTCGTATAATTTTTCTATTCGAATAAATCTCCCTCCCGAACCAAATGAATTACTCGAAGAGGAGAGGAATCGAATAGCGAACCAACGTCAAAAGTCTCCCAGAGGAACGTATTCCTACTGGTTAATTACATCTCGGGGGATACCCAAGAAGACTCTCGATGAAAGGAGTTTCGTTTTTTCATCATGAACCTGGGGTGTAGGTTATCAAAAGGTGATTATTTCGTATGAAACGGTCTCAATACTTTGAAGATTACGCTGCGCTATCGGGCAGAGAGTGAATCTCCCACGTTCAAATAGGTAGCGGCTTCTCAGCTGACGAAACTTAAGAAATAAATAAAAATCACTTCAACGGGGGTATCCCAATACGTCATAGCACATCTGGATTGTAATGACAAAGGACAAATCGTCGTATCACGAACAGACGATAGCTTATCGGCATAGGGCCGTCAAAGTGACATCAACGAAGTCAAAGGAGCATAAGTGGCTCAACAGGGATATCCAAAAGGGTAGGGAAGAAGAGGTAGAGGTAGCCAGGTCGGGGTACCACGGATTCGTCATCCCAAGCCACTAGGACTCTAAGTTTAACTGATCGTGAAGATAGTCGACCCAACACAATTTGAGATCCCTGGTCTGCAATCCTTGAATTGCGTCACCCACAGAAATCTCGGTAGCCCTAAGGTCAAAAGAAAGGAACTATATCCTATAACTAAAAGCAGGAGCTCCAAGAGGTGGGACTTATACCTGCCGAAGTGGTGAGGACGCCTCAAGAAGAAAGAGAAAGCGGAGGTTCAGCTACAAACTGTAAACGCTCCAACAAGAAGACTTTTATCCCGTCTGGATCGGGAAGTCTTCTAACACTACACGTATAGACAACCACCTAGGAAAATTTATGCTGAGTCAGTTAGATTGGAGAAGCAAGGGGGCTATTTCTCGAGACATGCAAGTATGATACAGTTATCTACCATTTTCCTAAGCGTAGAGGTTCTATTAAATATGCTTGGGTTATGACCATGCATGCAACCATTTTAAAACCGGCCCGAAGGGCCATGCAGAAAAAGTAAAGACTGATTTTAAAGAATTCTGAATCTTTTAACCATAAAATTTTGATTATCTCGATATTTTATCATTAGGATTTTTTTTAGATAGAAAAAATTAAAATATTAGGTTCCTTAATGAGCCTATGTTACATTTTCGTGAGGTCTAGATACACAAAAAAGAAACAATATAAAATGTTCTAACATGCAAAGACATACAAGAAGAAAAAGAGAAAGAAAACACCCCAAAAGAATATATAAACATGCTAAATACCGCTGGATCGACAACATAATTCAGTAAAATAATAAAAGAGGTCAGACTCCGCATGTACATGTCCGATCCTAAGTCTATACAAAAATATAAAATTCAGACTTTAAGGTATGGGACATGAGCTGCTGCTCCAGGTCCTCGTCACATGGTTTGATGAGCCATCCGCTTCGAAACCCATGCCCGTACCTTATTTTCGATATAGACTCTTCTAAGACTCTGTCAAATACATTTGAAATAGAAAATAAAGACTCGACCTGCATAAAATAAGTGTTAGCGGACACGCCATGCATCACAAAAATAACAAATCGTGCCTTATAATTGGGGGGAGCTAAAGAGCACGTGCAAGCAAAGGATTAGAAATCATTGATTAGAAATCATTACATGCTTTAGAAATCATTACATGCTCCCCCTAATAACACCTGTGTGAGTGTGTATAAATAGTCACGACAACTGCAAAAGATCGCTCTAATATACTATCACACACAAGAAACATGCAAGCACACCGAAAAAAAAGGCGAGAATGTGACACATGGCTAGCGCAAGATAACACAACACACAATAATAGCCAGAGGTGTCAAAAAATACTACCTAACAGCCTAAATCATCCTAAACCCTAGCCTAGCACATAGCCTAGCACATCATCTAACGACAAGTGCATCAACCTAGTATCTAAGTGTGGGGTAAGTCTGGGTATGGTATGACTTTGACGGGGTCGCTTTACTGGCCCCATCATAAAGATCCAAAGAATCTAAAGGGTGTCACAAAAGGAGATGAAACCAGTTAGATTCATTGGATTCTTAGCATAGTCATACTCATGTCAGTCCCGATGACTTAACTCGCATTGCTCATCGGGATTGACCCGGCAAGAAATGCTCGTTAAGGCATCGCGACCAACGCAAGAGTCACTCTCTTAACGGATCTGACTCACTATCCATGTGAATATGCAAATGCAGATGATTAATCAAAACACACAAGTGATGGGTGTGTCATGGGGCAGGGAATAAAACGAAGGTGGGCATACCGTAGTGGCAGTGGCCCTAAGAAGATAGACATGTCGTGGTGGCAGCGACCCCAGGAGGTATGCCGATAAGGCAGTGACCTGTAAAGAATAGATATGTCGTGACTGCAAAGGCCCCAGAAAGATGGGGATGTCGTGGTGGCAGTGTCCCCAAGAGGTATGCCGATAAGGAAATAACTTAACGGAATGGACATGCCATGGCGGCAGGGGCCTAAAAAGATGGGCATGCCGTGGTGGCAGCGGTTCCAGGAGGTATGCCGATAAGGCAATAACCTATCGAAATGGGCATGCCATGGCGGCAGAGACTCCAAAAAGATGGGCATGACGTGGTGGCAGCGGCCCCACGAGGTATGCCAATAAGGCAATAACCTAACGGAATGTGCATGCCATGTCGGCAGGGGCCCCAGAAAGATGGGCATGCCGTAGTCGCAGCGGCCCCAGAAGGTGTGCCGATAAGACAATAATCTAACGAAATGGGCATGCCATGGCAACAGGGACCCCAAAAAGTACGCCGATAGGGCAATAACCTATAAAGAGTAGGCATGTTGTGATAGCAGAGACCCCAGAAAGATGGGCATGTCGTGGTGGTAGCGGCCCCAGAGAATGTTCAACTCAGGCATATGATCATAATCATGCAAACATACAGATGCAAGGTGTGATGCAATAATGTATTCATGCATATGCGCTACAATATGCAAAAATGCCAACACACATTCAAGACTATATGGTAGTGCAAGTAGTTGGTCGACTGGGTCGAGAGATTTGGTCGAGCTAAAGTGTTAAGCCAACCGACTCAGGGAAACCGATTGAAATGAAGTGGGATGCCCGTAAGGCCGGGGCGGCCGGACGGAGCAAAGTGAAATGCTCGTCGGGCCGGGGAGGCTAGACAGAGTGAAGTGAAGTGCTCGTCGTGCCGGGGCGGTCGAAAGAAGTGAAGTGAAATGCTCGTCGGGTCGTGGCGGCCAGACGATGTGAAGTGGCGTGCTATGTGACATGCAATATGCAACATGCAAACATATACATGTAATAGAGAGTTTTTCCCGTGCTAACGACCTCACCGAAGAACCTAAGATCGATATATAAAAAGATGGAGATTGTCTCATTTGCTTTAGCGAGGTAAGTGGGGAACTTCTCCCTATATCTCCAAAGGGAGGAGTTCTCCATCTTATCATGAAACGGGCTAGCGACAACTCTCTCCCCGATTTCACGACGTCTCCGAGCTTTGCAAAATGAGAAAAGCAAAATGAGCTAATGACTCATTTTATTATTTTGCAAAAATCTACTTTTCGATCTTTTTAAAAGATCGGGACAACCTGTTTTTCGTTCAATTTTCTCTTTTTTTTTTATTTTTAAAAAGAGTCGCCAGCTTGTCGATCCTCGTATACTTCCTCCCATTCAAATAAATCTCTCTCACGAACCATATAAATGATTCAAAGATGAGAGGAATCAAATAAGAAGGGACATAAAACAAAGAGACAAACAAGAGAAAAAGTAAAACGTGGAGAGTCTACGTGCGATAAACCTCGCAATGATAGATTAAGAATGTCCGGCCAAACAAGATCAGGCGGAGGCAACTTAAACCAATATCCGCAAAAGAAGTAAAAGAAGTATCTACATGTATCTACATATACTACCCATAACCAGAGAGTCAGGTGTATGTACATGTTCTGGGGTCAAGAGTACTCCCATAGGAACGTGTTTTTACTGGTTAATTACATCTCGAGGGATACCCAATAATACTCTCGATAAAATGAGTTTCGCTTCATATTATCATAAACCTGGGGTATAGGCAATCAAAGGAAGGTTATTCCATGTGGGAACAGTCCCGATACTTCAAAGCTCACGCTAGGCCATCGGACATAGAGTAAGTCTCTCACATCCCAAATGGGTAGTGACTAATCAGCACATGTGGCCCATGGAATAACCTAAATCATCTTGACGGGGATATCCCAATACGTCAAAGCACGTCCGGGTCAAAGGGCAGAGGACAAATCGTCGTATCCCAAATGGGCGGCAGCTCATCGACATCAGGTCGTCAATGTGATATCAACGAGGTCAAAGAGCGATAGGGCTCAAAGGGGCTCAACAAAAGGAAGGTAGAGTGTTCCTAAGAGGTAAATGTAGAGGTAACTGGGTCAACTGGGTCGGGTACCACGGACCCGTCATACACAGCTACTAGGACCCTAAGTCTACTTGGTCGTGAAAGTAATCGACCCAACACGTCCTGAAATCCCCGGTCAGCAATCCGTGAATTACATCATCCACGGCATCCACGGGAACACTAAGGTCAAAGAAATGAAACTCTATCCTATGACTACAAGCTGGAGCTCCAAGAGATGGGACTTATACCTGCCGAAATAGTAAGGATGCCTCCGGAAAGAAGAGAAAGCGGAGGTTCAGCTACAAAGGTGTAAACACTCCAACAAAAGGACTTACACCTCGTCTGGGTCGGGAAGCCTTCTAACACCCTAAGCGCACTAGACAACCACCTATATGAAGGTATGCTGGGTCAGTCAGGTTGGAAAAATACGGGGACTCCTCGGGATATGCTAACATGAATGCAGTTATCTAGAATGATCCTAAATATTGTGGAGTCCCTATTAATATATGCAGTAAAGTAAAAGTTGCAATTTTTAAATTCTGAATATTTTAATACTAAATTTTAATTATTTTGAATATTTTATTTAGGATTTCGTAGAAAATTACAATTTTAGAGTCCTTAATGAGCCTATGTTGTATCGTGAAATCTCAGATAAAACACAGAAAGAAAACAAGAAAAACACATGCAAGTGCAAACATTCAACATGATGCAAAAATAAAGCAAAGCAAGTCAAATCAAAATAATAAACAGGTCGGTGCCGCTGAGTAGACAACATATCCCAGAAAAGAAAAGGGCGGTCGGACTCCGCATATACATGCCCGGTCCTAATTCTATACATCAATATAAAATGCAGAATTAAGATACGGGGCACTAGCATCTGCTCCTTGTCCCCTCTACGCGGTTCTCGTGCTAACGACTCGGAACCCGTGCCTGTATCTTATTTTTGCTACAAGACTCTCCTACACTCTAAAAAAAATACATAGAGAAAAGAAAAGACTCAATCCTGCATGGAAACAAGTGTCAGCGGGAAAATCACATGCACATAACGTATCATGAGCCATGTCTTAAAAGTGGGGGGAGCTAATAGCACCTGCAAGCAAAATGGTCAGAAATCATTACTTGATCCCCCCATAGCGGTATCTGTGTGTGTATAAAAATAGACATGACTCCCTGCAGAAGAACGCCCTAACACACTACCACACATATGCAACATGCAGACACACTACAAGCATAATGCAAAAGAAAGATATCTGGCTAGGGCAACCAATCCAACAGAGAACCAACAGAGAACAATAGTCAATAGTCAGACATCAAAAAGACTAACTAGCACCCTAAATCCTAGCCTATCACACCATCTAACGAAAAAGTGCATCAACTCGTATCTAAGTGAGAGGGAAGTCTAGGTATAGTATGAC
>NW_018164739.1:2584261-2623211 GCF_001263595.1 Phalaenopsis equestris | reverse complement strand
CCAGCAAGCAATGCTGGTTAAGGCATTGCGACCAACACGGGGTCCCTCTCCTAACGAACCTGACCCGCTATCCATGCAAACGTGTAAATGCTAATGCAGACAAATCAAACATATAAGTAGTGATAAAGAGTATGCCGGTAAGACAGTGACTTGTAGGAATGGGCATACCATAGCGGTAGTGGCCCGAAAGGAGGGTAAGCCGGTAAGGTAGTGACCCGAAGGAATGAGCATGCCGTGGAGGCAACGGCCCGAAAAGAGGGTATGCCGGTAAGACAGTGACCCGAGGAATGGGCATGCCGTGGTGGCAGCGACCCGAAAAGAGGGTATGCCGGTAAGGCAATAACCAGAAGGTAAGCATGTCGTAGCGGCAGGGGCCCTAAAAGAGTGTATATTGGTAAGACAGTGACCCGAAAGAATGCAACTCAATGAGATGATATCGATCATGCAAACAAACATGTACATGCACATACACAACATGCAAAAGAGCAAGTGGTACGTCGATCGGGATGGAGCATCCGGTCAAACCAAAGTATTGTGCCAACCGGACCGGGGTAGCCGGCTAAAGCACAAGTGATGTGACCGGTCCGGGATAACCGAGTGGTGTCGGTGTCACAAGTGGTGTCGGTGTAGGTGCAAGTGCAAGTGCAAGTGTGATATATGACACAATATGTAACAATGCAAGACACATATGCAGACAATAAGGTGCAAATGATCACATATGATAGCGAGTCACACTCGTACTAACAACCTCACATAGGAAACCTAAGGTTTAGACCCTTGGATATGCGGCATCGCCGCCTCCAGCTCTAGTGTGGGAATGTGGGGAATTTTCTCCCCAGATCTCCGAAGGGAAAACTCTCCACGACATCACGAAATGTGCTAGCTACAAAGCTTTTTACAAAGCTTTTACCAAAGCTTTTACCATTTTGCGAACTCCTCCAGAATTTGCAAAGCGAGTCAGCTACGAAACTTCTCTCGCTTTGCCAAGTCCGACCCCCTAGCTTCTCCAAGTAAAGCTGGGGAACCCCAAAGCAAGGAGAGTGAGGGACTCCAACCCATCGGGACTTGTGCTAAGGCTCACAACAAATAGAAGACACTCGACTCTACGGATGGCGTTTGGTTACGCACAGCAAATCCTAACATAAAGGTTAGCTCTAGGAAATCGACAATCCATCACGCAGGTACGTCGTCGCGCCGACTCACGCCGGCGCGCGCATCCCGTGTGGGCGATCGAACCCACACGCCTGGACACCATTAAACTTAAGGCTAGCTAAGAGTTTAGGGGATCTCACCACCGCGAAGGTTGCAGACACGTTCTCTTTACTTGCTCCAAGCCGGCGACGTCCAGTCCACGCTCCAGTGTATCCCACAATCAATCATGCAACGAGGAGAATAAGAGACCGGAATTAGGGAGGGATGCAAAGCAACCCAAAAAAATAATAATTTTGGCATATAAAAAGAAATATAACCAAAATATACCCTCGCGAGGCAGAGAAAAAAAAGATGCACGTCTCGAAAGAGGGGAACCTACTAGGTAAAAGACGCACGCCTCGAACAACGATAACGCTCGCTGTTCGACGACGTCGAAGTGCTCAGATGAAGTATCCGGCCGCTGGGAAGGTAAAATGGCGAGGTGGAGGAGTTGGTCGAGAAAAAGAAGAAGAAGAAGAAAGAGAAAAAAAAATAATAATAAAATCGGAAGAATGAGGAGGAGGAGAAGAAGAAGAAGAAAGAGAGAAATAAAAATAAAAATAAAAAAATTCGAAAGAAGGGAAAGAAGAAGAAGAAGAAGAAGGAGAAGAAGAAGAAGAAGAATTAGAAGAAAAAGAATAAGAGACACGGATTGGAGAAGAGTCGGCGGTGGGGAGTTTTTCCGGCGAGGCAGAGGGTGTCGCCGACCTCCTTCGCCAGCGAGGAGAAGTCGGCGGCGGAAGCTAGGGCACGGGATGTCGTTTTCGCGAAAAATCGGAGAGGGTCGCGATGGTTTTCGCGAAGCAGGCCGTAGGGGAGAAGAGGCGTGCGATTCGGGAGAGAGGGAAGAGATAGGGTGCGTAGGTTTTAAATATATAATAATATAATATATTATATTATAATAATAATTATTATATTATTATTATAATTATTTTTCGTCTATTCTTCACCCGTATACGTCCTCGCGGCGAAGTGAACATATTTCTTGCCTAAAATCGACGTTCCGGACGCGTTGACGCAAACCGTTTCGTCATTCGGGGTCGTTTGGGCTACTTTTTCGATGATCGTGCCCAAAACAATAATTTGTGTACTTTCACCCCGCCCGCGAAGCCGTAGCGAAGTGGACATCCCCCGTAAGTGAAATCGATGTTCCAGACACAGTGGCGGGGTTCATTTCATCATCCGGGGTCATCTAGACAACTTCGCCGACGATCGGGTCAATTTGAGTCAAATTCGTGCATGACGCGCGATAACAAATTTTCGCCGATCACAGGTGGACACCCTATACTTATGACATCAAAAAAATTGATGCCAATACAACCAAAGCAAATGGGAGTGAAAGGAGCTCCAACCTCTAGGATTTTTGTGCTAGGGCTAACAGTCAAATAAGATTCACATTCAATAACATTCACTCGGCTATCGTAGGAAAATTAGTTGCGCAAGGGGATCCTATCCTATATGTCACCTCTAAGAAAACAATCGATCCATCACATAGGAGCGCTGTCGCGCCGGCTTACGCGGGCCCACACACCCCGTGTGGACGATCAAACCCACACGCCTATCACACATATAACCTAATGCCAACTAGGAAGTAAAATGCGAAAGGGGAGAGTGGTTATACCGTTGCGTAGTTTGCACGAAGCCTAGAGAAGTCTGGCGGGAACTTGCACACGATGTGGAAGTCCTTCGTACCCTCCCAAATGATGTTGATGCCCTTTGTCCGGCGGGTGTCCGGTCGTTGGAAAAGCGAGACGATGAATGCTAGCTTGTCGGCGGTGAGCACCGAAAGCGAAGGAGGTGTGGGAGAAAGCCCCAAAAAAATTAAAGCTTCTTCTCACCATTTTACTTCGACGAAAACACAACGCCAACAAGCCAAAAGCCGGCGAGCTGAAGGAAATCCGGAGAGGTTGGCGGGGTTGGCCGAGAATAAGAAGCCGGCGAGGTAGGACCGGCGATGAGTGGTGTCGGAAGGAGTTCTTCGCGAATCGATCGAGAGGGAAGTCCCTTTTCGCAAAAAATGGAGGAGCGGCGTGAATCGGAGGTGCGATTGGGAGGGGCCGGCCGTTCTCGCGAATGGGAGATGGAGCCAAGCGGTTCTTGTGAAAGAGAGAGGGGGAGGCTTTTTTCAAGTCCAAAAATGGGAGAGCCAAGCGGGAGTTTTTTTTTCTTTTTCGCGAAACGGCAGGGGGAGCGGGGATCTCCCTTTCTCGAAAACGGGAGATGGAGGAGCGATGCGGTTTAAAAAAAGGAAGAGAATCCTTTTTTTTCTTATCATCATTATTATTAATGCATAATAAGAATAATAATATAATAATAATAATATTATTATTATTATATTATTATTCTTATTATGCATTTTTGCCCGGACACGTCCTCGCGGTGAAATGAGAGCCTCTACTGGGTAAAATCGCGTTTTGAACACAATGGCGTGGTCCGTTTCGTCGTTCGAAGTCGTTTGGACCACTTTTTCAGCAATCGAGTCCAAAATGATAATTTGCGCATTTTTAGTCCGTACGTGAAATCGTGGTGCAACGAGCGTCTTTTTCAAGTGGAATCGACGTTCCAGACTCACTCGCGTGGTCTGTTTCATTTTTCGGGGCCATCTGAACGAGCTCGCTGGTGATCAGGTCAATTCGAGCCAATTTCGCGCGGCACGACGAATAATATTTTTCGACCCAATCAGAGTCGTTTGATGTGTCAAATGTTGACCGGTCTTCATCCAAGTGATAGACAAATCCTAGCGAAGTGACCCTGGTTACATGCTCCTCAACACACACCGAAAGTTCAAAAGTGGATGTCTCGCGTTACAAGAGTCGACATGTCATCAAGCAACGCTCCTTAGCGCTCAAACGTACATCCTACACATGCAACATCAAAAAAATTGATGTCAACAATGAGTTCCTCACTAGGCATTAGTAGTATGTTTTATTCACCAGAACGACATTAGGAGTGCCTGTAAATTTCTCATTGGGATCCATCAGAACAACGAGCGATTTGCAAAAAGGTAGCTTTATCTGAGTCGACAAATCTGCCATACATTTGCTTTGGGAAAGCCTAATGTCCGAAGAGGACCACACTACTTTCATTCCTAGAAAACATTGAAGAGAACCCAAGTCATTCTCGAAAGATGTGGCCAAGATGTTTTTGTGAGATTCAAAGGCCGACAAATCATTACTTGTGAGTACGATGTCGACATAGAGGATGAGTCTGGCAATACAATCATCGAATGAGTGGCGGAAGAGCATCATGTGATCAGATTGGGCCTAAGTGAAACCATGACCCACAACAACTTGTGTAAACTTATCGAACCATGCCCAAGGGTATTCTTTCAATCCATAAATAGGCTTCAACTATCAACACACTTGTCCATAGAAAGAAGTTGAGTCAAAGTTCGGTGGGAGAGACAATAAACCTCCTTTGCGAGATTATCTTTAAGGAAGGTACTCTTAACATTCAGTTGGAGTAAGTGCCAATCCAGAATCACAAGTCACAACAGAATCCAAATGGTATTTTATTTAGCTATCGGAGCAAACTTTTCCTCATAGTCAACTCTATATGTTTGTGGATAGCTTTTGACGACCAACCTCATCTTGTTGCATTCAAAGGATCCATCAGAGTTAAATTTAATGTTGAAAATCTACTTTCTTAGTAAGGATCAATCCAAAAAGTTCGGTGGGAGAGACAATAAACCTCCTTTACGAGATTATCTTTAAGGAAGATACTCTTAACATTCAATTGGAGTAAGTGCCAATCCAGAATACAACAAGTGACAACAGGACCCAAATGGTATTTTGTTTAGCAACCGGAGCAAACTTTTCCTCATAGTCAACTCTATATGTTTGTGGATAGCTTTTGGCGACCAACCTCATCTTGTTGTATTCAATTTTCCTCATAGTCAACTCTATATGTTTGTGGATAGCTTTTGGCAACCAACCTTACCTTGTTGCATTCAAAGGATCCATCGGAGTTAAATTTAATGTTGAAAATCCACTTTCTCTGTAAGGATCAATCCATATTCACAATAAGGAATAATAAGACCCGAATGGTATTTTGTTTAGCTACCGGAGCAAACTTTTCCTCATAGTCAACTCTACATATTTGTGGATAGCTTTTGACGTCTAACCGCATCTTGTTGCTTTCAAAGGATCCATTGGAGTTAAATTTGATGTTGAAAATCAACTTGCAACCCGTGCTTTCTTTCCTCGAGGAAGATCATCAACATCCCAATTATGGTTGAGTCGAAGGGCATTCATCTCGTCCATGATTGTAGCCTTCCGGGACGGGTTAGCCAATGCCGCCTCAATATTGGGTGGGAGATGACGATCCGTCAAGGAAGTGACAAATGCTTTGTAAGCTGGTGATAAGTTATGGAATGAAACATATTTTGTCATGAGATAAAGAGTGCATGTCTGTTTGCGTACCTCAATGGAGGAATTCAACTCCTTATTCAGAGCATGAGTGATCCCCGTAAGTTGAGAGAGCATTGTTCCTGGGATGTCGGCCAGAGCGAATTCCAAGACTTGCAACGGGGTAGCGGGCTTGAGTGTAGTGGCATTAGGATGAGTCTCAACTGAAGGTTTGATACGCCGAGTATAAACATAGAGAGTGGATGGAGGTGAAGTTTGTCTGGTTGGTGACAGAACCAGTGGGGCTGAGTATTTCTTGGACACAGTGGTTGTAGTAGGTAGAATATCTAACAGAGTCGGAAAAGGAAAAGTATCCAAAAAATCTAGCTCCCCCTTCACGTGAGCCAGTGTTAGGAAAGTAGCAGATATTTTTTAAAAAAAGGAGATATTGACACTCTCCGATAACTTTTTTGAGCGGCTGAATTGCCGAGGAAAACACATTTAATTGAGCAGGGATCAAGTTTATTCCACGTCAGGGTTGTGTTCGGAACAAAGTGCACGCAAATATTTTGGGATCTAATGTGGAGAAAAACTAAGTGGTAGGAAAACACGACATTAATATAGATAACTAGGTTCAAAAATTGTGAATTTTTGTGGGAACCTGTTAGTGAGATATGCGGCGGTAAGAATGGTGTACTTCCAAAATCATTTAGAGACATTAATTTGAAACATAATTGAATGTGCCACTTCGAGAAGGTGTTGATTTTTTCGCTTAGCTTCTCCATTTTATTGAGGGGTATCTTTGCAGGAGCTATGATGGAGGATGCCCCTACTCACCGAGAATTATCCTAATATAAAGTTGAAGTACTCACGATCATTTTTGGTCTAAAGGACTTAAATGAAGGTTTTGAATTGAGTCAAAATGAGTGAATATAAATTTTGAACGTGACTGCAACTTCATATTTGTTCTTTAATATATAAACCCAAGTTATCTGAATGTGGTCATCAATTAGAGTAATGAACTACCGTCTATTTGTGTAGCTTGCAATTCGAGAGGGTTCTTGTGAATCACTGCAAATCAGTGAAAACAAAGAGGAAGGAGTGCAACGGCGGGGTGGATATGTACATGATTACGTTTAGCTAAATGACAAATTTTACATTTAAAACTGGATGAATTTTTATCAATAAATATCAAAGGGTGCAATTGTTTTAAATAGTGAAAACTGGGATGACCCAAAAAACAATATAAAAGCATAATTGGTTAAACAGTATAGAGAGAAAAACTACAACTATGGAATTAAGTGTCCTATCATCAGTGTCATTTTCTTGGAAGTAGAGTCTGGCTACCCACTTATTAGTTCTAATCATTCTCCATCAACAACGATCTTGAAAGACGCAAACATCAGAAGAAACAATGAGCAACACAATCAAGGTCATATGTCAACTTACTGACCGATAAGAGGTTATACTTAAGCAAATGTACGTGCTACACAAATCCCGAAGTCTAGTACAATCAACTCTTTACCCACGCTAGAATTACATGAGCCATCGATAATTTTAATAGAGTCTCGCTCAGAGCATAGAGAATATGTCAAGTAGAATAGAGAGTACATAGTCATGTGGTCTGTGACACCTGAATCAATAATCCTCATAATAGAAGAAACTAAATCATTATGTCATAGAAATTTTACTTTGACGAATAGAGGAAGTCTATGGGCCGTAGGAGAGCTGACTAGATCCAAGCAGCTTAATTAAGTGTTCTATCTAAGTCTTGATGGAGTTTGGTGATTTGAGGATGGTCTGAATGATGGCCGGCTGAACTGTTGTTGATTCTGAGATCGTAGTAAGACCTTTAACAGTGGAAGATTTGGTTGAATATTTATTTGTTGGCTTCCCGTGAAGCTTTCAACACTTGTCACCGGTATGGTATGATTTGTGACAAAAATCACATGTCGAGTGATTGTTGGGCGACTACGTGGCAGAGCATGGAGCATTGTTGGAGATCAAAGTTGAAGTCTCAACTGAATTAGTGGAGTTGACAAGCATGACAAGTCTCCGGCTTCTTTGCGGTGAACCTTGGTGAATGCTGCCCGAGTTAAAAAAAGAGTATCACGATCAAGTATACGGTCGTGAACTTCGTTGAGTTCCTTGTTTAGGCCTGCCAGGAATTGGAACACAGGATTATTTTCTAGAATTTTTTGGAAGAGAGAAAGATATGTGGGAGAGTCTCACGTGTAGTTATAGTAGACGTCACATTCTATCCATAAGGTAACCAAGTACGGTGTCACTGTCTTCAATCATTGTTTTACCTCGTGGTTCTTATTAGAAACTTCATAAAGTTGTTCAGAATTTCCTACGTCCAAATAGGTGTCTCGAATGACAATATGGTGGGTACTGACAGATTGAAGAAGTAAGTACGAACGATCGATAGAAGTCTCCATGGAATTAATCTGCCTTCAAAGGTTCAGGAATCGTACCTGTGAGGTGGTTGAATTTACCCTAACCTTTGACGAACAACAAAACAACTTGACACCATTGGAGGAAATTCGATTCGTTGAGTTTGTGAGTGATAATCATGAAATTCATGGGGTTGTCATCTCCTTCGGTCTGCAGAGGGATGACGTAGGTGCCAATGCTCCGGTGGACTCGAGGACTACGTCAGATGAAAGCTTGGCAGTGGAAGAATCAACCATGAATTCGACGGAGCTAAAGTGGGGGTTTGGTGTCGAGAAATTGACGTAGACGGTCCCTTACACAACTGACAACAGAATAGGGCCTACAGGGGAGAGATTTGGTTGTAGGAGGGAATTTTGACTGCCCTGGAAGATCTGCCAATAGGAGGTAGGTCCAGTGCTAGGACAACCAACAAGGGAGAGTGGTGGCAGGAGAGCCCGCAGGGAAGGGATCCGACAGTTGAAAAAAACTACAGGGAAGGCCTGCATGGAAGTTCTGGTAGCTAGGATAATGTCCCGTGACTAGGATAAGAAACCTGTCTCTGATAGCATGTAGGTTTTGTGAATTGAGCAGGATAATATTATTGCTATTGAAAGGAGTATAAATACAAGATACCATGATTTTAAAATAGAAAAAAATATAATACTCAAATCTATCTCTAATAACTAAATGATAAAAGGAAAGTCATAAACTAAGAAATACAACAAATAAGAAATAACCAGAAAGGAAACTAAATAATTTCTAACAATATCTAACACCTATACTTTAATTTTTACATGCATACATCTTATCTATGCATGAAATGATGTATTTTACATTTTCAAATTTAAAACTGTGGTATTTTTTATGTGTTATAAAAGGAATAAATTGCTCAAAAACTGATTCTATTTATTAATGACATGGGCTATTATAGAGCATTACAAATATCTCAAAATAAAACTATTTACCAATAAGACTCTCAAATGGATACAAATCTCAACACTCTCTCTCAAGATAGGCAAAAGATATTCACTATGGCCATCTTGACACATAATCTAAACAAATCTACTGAGCTAAATCCTTCGGAGAGGCAACCAACCACTTGTTCTCCAGGAGCTACATGACCTAGCTCCAGTAGTCTATTATTCAGCTTTTCCTTGATGAAAAACCTATCAATCTCCTCATGTTTGGTTCTATTGTGTTGCATGTGTTTGTTGGCAATGTTGATTGTTGACTTGTTGTTACACCATAACTTCATTTGAACTCTTTGATCCACTTTAAGCTCTACTAATAAGGCACTCAATCACATCATCTCGGCAACTCCTAAGGCCGTGACCCTATGCGCTGCCTCTGTTGTTGAGTTCGCTACTACTGGCTATTTTTTGCTCTTCAATGAGAGTAAGTTGTCCCCTACGAACATGCAGTATCCTGATGTGGACCTTATGTCATCCGCACAACTTGCCTAGCCAGAGTCACAAAAGCCCTCAATGCTTGCATGCTCATTCTTTTTGAATATCAACCCCTTTCCGGAGCACTCTTCAGGTGCCGCAGAACTTGATTCACTGTATCAATATGACTGTAGGCTTGCCACATTGCAAATGAGATGTCGAGACGATTGTGACTCATACAGATCAGATGACCCATCAATCTCTGGTACCTCTCACGATCAACTAGCTCTTCCACCTCTCCACACAGCTTGACCTTCTGAACAATTGAAGAAACTACGAACTTGTATCCCAACATGTCTGTTTCTGTGAGGAGATCCGATACATAATTCCTTTAGGGTAGGACTATCTCCTCTAATACACGGGCCACCTCATTCTCAAAGAAGTATTTGAGCTATTTAAGTCCTTTATCTCAAATTCTTTGTCCAATCTTGATTTTAGTTGAACAATCTCTTGCTCATCATCCAAGTGATAATCATCTCATCGACACACAATAAGCATAGTGGTGTGACCTTCATTTTGATGAAAAAATGTCGTATGGTCGGTATTGATTTGTTGATATCCACCATAACTTTTATAGACTTGTTAAACCAGGCCCGAGAAGACTATTTCAAACCATAAAATGACTTCCCGACTTTGCACATCTTGCTCACTGTTTGGTCTATACTGAATCCTGGTGGTTTCTCCATATACCCCTCCTTTGGTAACTCACAATGAAGAAACCTATTATTCAGATCAAGTTGGTGCAACCTCTACCCACCATTTACTGTCAAATAAATCAATATCTTTATTGTGATTTTCTTCGCTACTGGTGCAAATATATCATCATAATCAATGTTATACGTTTGACTGTACCTTTTTACCACCAATCGCTACCTGTAATGCTCCACTATCTCTTCTGAATTTTTTTTTTACTATGAAGATACACTTGCACCCACCTGCTCTTTTCCCCGCTTGTAGTTGTACTATCTCCCATGTTTAGTTTTTATCGAGAGCCCTAAGCTTTTCATGCATGGCCGCTTTCCATTTGAGATGCTCCATAACTACCTGACAACACTTTGGTATAGATGCAGTGTCAAAATATGCAATGAATGCTCCATATGTAGGTGATATGTTAGTGTATGAAACAGAACAATACCATGTTCCCACCCAAAACGTTCAGGACGATGTCTCGCATTACTGTGAGAGGTCCTCCTTAAATTCATGGTTGAAAGTAAAAGGAATAAGAATCATATCACCTATGTATTCTAAGTTTGAGGTCGATGGATTAGGTGTCTTGAGAGTCGGGGTTAACCAGTATAAGGGACTTGCTGACACGAGTGGCACTGCATGCAATATTCCCTCATTATGCTTCTTTCTCCTTGTATACACCCTTAGTTGCCCTTCAATCTGATCCCACCACCTCCGGGTTCTATCTCCTCATTTTTCAGCTTCTCTTTCCGATTCATCTCTCATTACAGGACAATACACCGCTTCCACATGAACCAATCTCTCACTGTCACTACTTACCCCATATTGCCTCATACCTCTAGTATTTGGCTAGTCACCAAAGGTTGAGATCACCTTCAGGGTGTAGTATAGTTCGAATTCTCTGAAAGACATATCCATGCTCACAAATAGTCTATTTTTTTATCGGGCTCCAATGAACATACCCTTTATGGGTGGCATAATAACCCACGAAAATACACTTCATGGCTCTTGGATCCAGCTTTTGTATTGATAGTCTATTATTCTTCACAAAACATACCCAACCAAATAATTTTAACGGGAATATCCCGCTATTATCTTCTTTCAAGAGATGATTAGGAGACTTTCAATCAAATACTCTCGAGGGCATTCAATTGATCAATTTAGCACCTGTCAAAACTGCTTACCCCACAAGTACTTTGAGACATTCATCACAATCATCATGCTTCGGGCTATTTCTAGAAGGTATCTATTCTTCCTCTCTGCTACTCCGTCTTTGTGGTGATGTGTATGGACTTGTGATTTGATGTTGTACCCTTTAGACTGACAAGTATTCCTTCAACGCCTTGTTAGTATACCTTGTCTCATCATCAAACCTCAATACCTGCACTACTGCATCATATTGAGTCTTAATTGCATTGTTGAATTTTTTTAAAACAAACACATCATCTTTATGTTTCATAATATAAATCCATTAAACTCGTTGAACAAGGTTCTCAAATATCAAAATATATCAAATCAAAAACATGAGAACCCCTCTTCCCAGAGTTGATATAAAGGCTCATAGTAAGCTTGTCAAACCCACACATCACAAAGAAGTTTTTGTTTATTTGTCTTTTCATACAGAGGCAGCTACAAATGTTCCCGTAAACCAAAACAAGAGCGTCTCACGTGTCTTTGTTGCAGCTGCAACACATCCTTCAAGCTTCTCCCAAATTCCCTCCAACACTCTACTATGGATGTCAAAGCTTAGTATATCCCCTTTCTATCAAAGTACTGAAGTCCACTACACTAAGTTTCAATCTCAAGTATCCAACCCATCATTTTCTCTTGAAAGATCACCTTAAGAATATCAAATGAAACAAATATTTTAGTTGAAGGATAATGACACTAATGGATCAAAAGTTTCACTGGAAAGTAAGAATCATGCAAAACATTGAACAAAGACAAAATCGTTACACCTCACTGTACCTTTACTTACTACAAGTTGAGTCGTATCATCAACAACCTGGATTCTCTCTGGAACTGCTAGATGAGTATATGAAGAGAACTCCCTAATTGTAATTGACATATTTCGAAATGCACTAGAAACTATTATTCATTCCAATGATCTTGTGGTGGAAATAGAGGCAAGAATATATGTATCACGAGTACCTTTGTCAGAGTGAGCATAAGTGGTAATGCTAGCCCTTGATGACGATGAGGAGGAACCATCCTCAACCCCATCACTTGTTGTTTTCTACTTCAAAATCTTCAAAAGTTCATGATTCTCATTAGTAAATACCACATCTCTCTCCCTCGTCCTCTGCCACCATCAGATTTGCCCGGTATCCCAATCTTTCACCTCTTCTACCACCATCACAACAACCATGGCCTCTAAACTGTCGACGTCCACCTGTTTCTCTCTCCTTACGTGGCATAGAATAGAACTTGCTCTGATGGCCTACTTCACCGTAGTTGTAGCACTTGTGAGTCTCCCCCTAGACACCTATCATACCCGAGCTAAAGGCAATCAAAGTTGATCGTGTACGTGGAAGTCCACTCGGCTCAGTGAAGCCTCATGTGACTCTCCTCTTGTATCATCATAGCGATGACCTCATCTAGTGAATGTATCTTCGCCTGGGCTAGGAGGACTGATATCCTCTGATCAAAGGTCAAATTTAGATGGGCTAGAAACTGCTCCCCATCCGTGCAAAGAGCTCCCCCTTCTTGCACCCCCGAATCACCATAGCTCAACATCAGTGAGAAGTAATCAAGGTCTGCCCACAACCGCTCCAGATCTATGGAGTACTCTTGAATCGATTGATCACTCTATACCACTGACTATATTTGTAATTCTCATCCCCAACAGAGATCCTCTTTAGCTTTGCTTGGATGCCCCTCACATTTTGAATGTCATTTGTTAATGAGACAATCAATGAAACCATTGAGTTGATTAATCATGTGCAAAGAAAGGCGTGTGTGGCAATCCACTGATTCCCCTCAGCACTGTCTCTCTTTGGCCTTCTCCGGTCAGATATCCCTCTAGTCTCTTATCTACTATAGCAGCCTCCTCGATCCCGATGCAACCAACTCAGATACGTAGCCGGTCTATCAAGTTTCAGATCCACATGAGGGGGATCTAGCATCAACTGCGTCGGAGTACATGTCGAGGTAGTAGCTCCCGTCGAGACGCCAACTTCTTGTATGGGTTCAACCAATAACTTCAGAATTTCAAGATCTATTTTTCTCAAAAGCTCCAATCCTTTACCTTCTTCACTATCTCCGTCTTTTGGCGTCCTCAATCACAAAGATGCAAGTCCATATCACACACAATTTTCTTCCTCTTCTTGACCCGATTTTTATTTATCTAATCATCATAATCAAATTCCTCCTCATTTCAACTCGTTTTTCTTGGGATTTGTGAGCATCGCTCCCCCCCTCCCCCGCGGAACCTTCAACCGACGAACAAGATCTTCTTGATGCGATGGTCGACCAGAAGAGAGAGAGGTGCGACTGAGAGAGAGTGTGAGCGGTAGCTGAGAGAGAGGAAGGTTTGGGTGAGGGGTGAAGTGTACGACAGCTTGAAAAGAAGGGAGCGAAGGAGTGACTGAGCTGGCGGTCTGATAAGTACAGGTGCGGTGAAGCTGGCGGCCTGCTGGAGATGGGAGCGGCGAAGTTGGGGAATTTGGCGAAGCTGGAGGCGGAAGTGGTAGAGCTGCAGTTTGGAGGAGGGAGGAGTGGCGACCTGTTAGTGGAGGAGCGGCAATCTGGTGGAGGAGAAGCATCGGTCTCGGAGAGCCAGCTAGGCTTTTGCTATGAAAGTGATTCTATTCATTAATGACTTGGGCTCCTATAGAGAATTACATTTATCTTAAAATAAAACTCTATTTATCAATAGGACCCTCAAATGGATACAAATCTCAACAGATATGGAAGATTTGGGTGGTATAAATATAAAAATTAAAGTTTGTATTAGATAGGTAAATGCATAGCAATTGGATGGTATGAATGTAAATGCCCCCTTCTTTTTATAGCACCTCTGAAGCATTCTTTCTGATAGTGTTGTTACTTACACTCTTTCTCCAAACTCCCCATCTTCCAATTTCAGGTGCACTGCTGATTGTGGTTGGATCACTGGGCACAGCTATGTGACATATGGACCTCTATTAAATGGAGCAACCATAGTTGTTTTTGAAGGGGTAGTCAGCTCACTGAAAATTTTTCTAATTCAGTTTTATTGTAAAAATGATATTTTGCAAGAAAAATATTTCAGCTTTTACTGTCTAATGTTTGAAGAAGTATTTTTTTTACGTAGTTAACTTTGTATTTGTTGGCTCAAACTATTATTTGTTTGTTTCTGTTGTATCACTAACATGGATATATAGCATTTAGTTTAGGTGGTCTAAAGCTTTCCCTGCAATATATGTTTTGTTTCTTCATTGGATGTCTGATATTGTTCAGATTTTTCTGTAGGTTCCGAATTATCCAGATTCTGGACGTTGCTGGGACATAGTTGATAAATATAAGGTGTCGCTTTTCTACACTGCTCCGACTTTGGTGCGTTCTTTGATGCGTGATGGTAATGAGGTAAGAATTTCTATGTCACTCAGAAACTTGTTGCTGGAAGTTTACCTTTTGGTCCTTCTCATTTAAATTATTAGATTGCTATTCTTAATATTTTAGCATAGAAAATACACCGTGCATGATGTAATTTTAGTGAACAAGAAGTCTAGTGATAAAAAGCTTACCCTTCATTTAATCTATCATTTTCTTTTTCTAGACATTTAAGTATATGAAAGTAAGAAAAGAATTACGAAGAGGGAATCATAGCTATTTGTAGAAGAGCCGAGCTATGCTTTAAGTTAGGAGAAACTAAGATATATAAGATAGTCATGGCAAGTGAATGAGAATAAGAAATTTTGATCAAGTTAGATGTATATAAAGCGATTGTAATAGGATCTTAATTGAGATCAAGACATGACGAAAAATTGCAAATTTTGTTATGTGGAATTATTAGATGTGAGGTTTAAGGAATCAATTCTAAGAGTAAAATGAATAGAGTTAGGAAGTATATGCACCAAGTATATCTAAAAAGCTGAAGTTTAGCTAAACTTGAAGAAGATTTAGGTTAAAAGGCCACACATATTGAGATTTATTGTGATATGTTGGAGTAATTTGGTTGTAAATCTTTTTATGAGTAAAGTTTTAAAATAGTCCCCTAATTATTTATATGAGGTTATTTTAATCCTAAAGTCTATAAAATGTCAATTTAGTCTTTAGGTTTTTAAATTGGGGCTTAAATTGTTTTCTATTAGTATTATTTCAATTAATATTAAAAGCTGTTAGGGACTAAATTGACACTTATATAGACTCCAGGACTAAAATGACTTTCTATAGATAATTAGGGGACTATTTTGACACTGCTCTCATATTTTTATCAAAGTCTTTAAGATTAAGAGGTGTTTAAGATCTTAGTTTAACGCCCTCATTCTTGCAAATAAAAAAAGATGAAAAAAGGATGTTTAAATTCCTGTGCTTTGTATATATTTGCTTGTATTATTTATATGAGGATCATAATCTAAGTTTTGATATTATAATTACGTTATGCGTGGGGGTCATAGGAACATAGCTTAGAAAGCTTTGATATTATAAAATTACTTTGATTTATGCCTGTAGCATCTTCTATGGAGTCAATTTTTATGCTAACATTGTAAATGCTATTTTGTGTTAAGACCCAACCTGGGAGTTTGGATTTACCAAGACGGGAATGAATGATCAGACGATACTGACATATCAGTCTAACATTTACAACTATTCACAAATCATCCAAATAATAAAGAGCCACTAAATCACAAAATTCTAATACATTATCTAAACCAAATAGTATGAATATCCAACTGCAATAACAATTTTAAAAAAGAAACTTGACACTGGATAAAATATTTTCCTGATAATTATTTCTATGAGCTCTTATCCTAATGGCTCTTACAATATTGTCCTATGGGCAAGGTTACCCAAAATGCAATCTAAGGATGTTCCTGCGAATAATCGTGTGCACAATATAGGTTCTACATGCATTTACAGCCTTATTCTTTTTTAGCATCATCGGCTATGTGATTATATATGTGTAGGGGATGCGTACATATTTTCCTAAATGCTAACCAGCCTAACATAAAGATTGAGGCAATTGTGAGTTTTGAGTGTAAATTTGAACCTTCCTCAATGTTCTCCTAGATGTTACTCCTAGATTATAACTGACTAGGTTTACCTATGATGTCTAGGTTTACTTATAATAGAATAACAATTAATGTGAATATTTTTTTTCTAAATTTATGAAATTAACCTAAAACTTAAAAAATTATGAAAATTAAGGGAGTATTGATAAAGTACCAAATTCCCTTTAGAAAATTATAGAAAATAAATAAAATGATTTTTCTTGTTTTTTATTAATTTCCTAATTTATATATTAATTAATAAACAAAGAAATATTGATTCAAATTTTTAAAATGATTCAATAAATTAACTCCAATTTTAATAAATCATAATTAAATTCAGAGGATTTGGCAATTGAGTATTCCTATATTCTTAATTCAAAGTGGTTATTTAATAACTTTAAAAATAGGAATATATTGAATATTACATAAATACTTTACAAATCACAGAAAAACATAGGTTTAATTTTAAATATGCAAATAAACATTTAAAATAATCTATCAAAGAATTTCGCTAATTTTAATTTATCCAATATTTAATCTAAATTATTTAAATTAATATATAAATCATAAAAAAAATTATAAATTGATTTTCTTAAAAACATAGAATTATCCCATCTTTGTTGGCTAAATCTTTTTTTTTTTTGTTATTAAATAAATTATCTATTTAATTCAATAAATTTATTTTATAGATTAATAAGTTTCATAAATGATCCTATAGAAACTAATTTTTAAAAAAATTTAAAATTGTTATCCATTTAAACTCAACTTTTTTATTTTTATAATAATTTTGATCAATATTTAATTTGAAGAATGACATTTCATTGCATAAATAATTATATGAATCATATAAAATTGTGGATTTAATTAAAAAAGTAAATAATGTATTTTAATTAAAATGTTTAAAAAGATTTTATTCTCAAGAATTTTCAGATCATTTATGTAGTTTTATCTCAATAAATGTTATTCAATGAACCGGGTATTATGAAGGGTGATTAATTAACCAATATTAAGGTTATGGATTTATAAAATTTTAGGCTTGATGGATTTCAAACGATTTATGAGAAAATTTGACTAAAATCGGCCCTAGGGTTGACTAGACTTTAACCTAGTCACTTAGTTTTTGACCGAGGTTGGTCTTTAGGGCCAAGGGGCTCTGCTAGGATCCAAGGAATCTAGTGTAGATTATGGGTTCGCCTCGGTTTAGGTCAGGTCAATTGGGTACGGTAAGCTTATGTTCACTAAGTTGACCTAAGGTTGAGTAAACTAGGCCCTAGGGTTCAAAGTACCTGGGGCTAAGGTCCATTTCAACCTTCTTCTCAATGCATTGGAGTTTATAGATGATTCTTATCTTCGCTTCTATTGAGATAGTATGGATATGCTTTTTCTATAATTTAAATCTTCTTCTAATGAATATGAGTTTCCTTTTTCATAAGTTGACTCCACCTTGAATTGAGAAGTTATTCCATCAATTTTGAATTATCTATTTGAATCTCTCTTTACGAAACTAAAAATCAAATCTTAAAATATAATGAAGAAGCAATTTTGTGTGAAGGGTTGCAAGCAATGTTCATGAAAAAGTTTGTTAGTTGCTTTTAGGCTACAACTACGAAAATGATTGCTATGGTGTTGAGAGGAAAATAATTTGGTTAAGTTTAGCTAAGATAACATTCTTTCTATATGTTTTACCAAGTAAATTTTCTTCCAAACAAAGGAATATCGAATAAGTTGAATTCATTGACCAAATCTATGAAGAATGCTTAAGGTGATTTAATACTATTGGGGGAATTCGACTCCAAACAAAGTTTCATTGAGATGATCAGAAATAATTCATTCAAAAGACTAAATATTATTGAACAAAATGAATCATTCAAAAATATAAACTTTCCAATTCATCATAATTCATATATAGAGTGGTGAGGAATAACTCAAAGAAGTCATGGAAAAATGGATAGAGATTGCGCTTTAAATCTTCTAAAATTGAGCCCCAAATAACGTTGTTTGATTTTCCATTTGAATTAAGTGTGCACCAATCAATAATAATCTTCCCCCTAATAGATGAGAGAATAATAGAGGAGGGATTAGAGAGCAAACTCTCGAAGACAAATGATATTTGGATTCTCTTGTTGAATAGCTTTGAAAACATTCTTCTTTAGAGCCTAAACCTCTTGCATTTTAAGAATCATTCTTCATTAGAGATAATATATGAACCTCCTCTTGAACATCAATCATTCAAGAGCTTAGAAATGACCCTTGGTGGGGTTTTCAATGCATGTGGCCGAAAGTGTACTTCCCAAAAATCATACGAGATATATTATGATTAGTATTTCTGATGTTTTGAGCTTGAAAGAGAAGAGCGGGCCAATTTTTTCATTGAAACAATGTCAATAATTAGAATAGAGATTTTCATACAAATTAACTCTTGTATAAATTAGGTTTCTCTTTAAGAAAACTAGGAAAACAAATGAGGAAGAAAAGATCCTTGAATCGAGGAACAAAAAACTTTCAAATTAATGTTAAGATGCCCCAATATCTTTTCCTTATATTCGGTTTTCCCACAAATCAAACCGTTAGTGTTCAATTTGACCATAGAGAGACTAATTTCCAAGGCTAAGAGAAGCAACAATTGGTTCCAGCTTTTTTAAATAGCCACAATGTCAGTCTCCACACAGTTGGGATCCATCTTCTTACAATTAGAAACCAAAGGGATTCACAATGAAAGCTTACTGAAATTTACTTAGATGCTATAACTTGTTTGTTTTGTTCTTAATTTCCCTTATTCCATATCAATTAATGGAAAAAGGCTCCCAATACTTTCATATTTTTTGTGAATATCAATTTTTTTTCTTTTTTTGATTGTTGTCTTTCTTTGGTTGAAATATCTGAACGTCCATCTGCAGACCTATTTTTTCCTATATTTTTTTTCATTAAGGACGTGACCAATTCAAATAGAAAACTTCAATTGCAAACAACAGTTTATTTTTGTAGTTATTAATTTCACATTCTTTTTTATTTTCATCTTATTTTATTCTATATAGTTATCTAAATTGGGCTTATTAGTGACCTTCCATCAAACTAGTATGTTAATTGCTATATTATTTTCTCTTTGCACACAAATGTACGCTCAAAACATCTAAAAACTTATGTAGATGTGGTTTATTAGCGGCCTTTCATCAATTTAGTATCTTGGAAATTATTATTATTATTATTTTTTTTTTTGCTTCACACACATTTTTGGCATACTTTCTTGCAGCATGTGACTCGCCACTCACGCAAATCCTTACGTGTTCTAGGAAGTGTGGGGGAGCCCATCAATCCTAGTGCATGGAGGTTCATAACATCAATTTTGGATTCATTAATGTGCTAAGTCTCTTTTGTAATGGCACTGAAAGTTAGATTTTTTCTTTTTAACAATTGTGAAGGTGGTTTTTCAATGTTGTCGGTGATGCACGGTGTCTTATATCCGATACCTGGTGGCAAACTGAGACTGGCGGTTTCATGGTGACATTTTAATCTTTTACCTAGCTTTATAATGATTTACCATATTTTAATTATTTCAATTTAAATTGCAATGTTGTGCAACACAATTTCGCCTTTTTTGTGATATTTAAGCTTTCATGCAGATCACACCTTTACCAGGTGCTTGGCCGCAAAAACCCGGTTCGGCTACATTTCCATTTTTTGGGGTGCAGGTGTGCAGGATACATACAGCATAGACATTGATAGATTTTATGATATCCTTTTTTATTTTTTATTTTTGTAGGCAGTAATAGTTGATGAGAAAGGCACTGAGATAGAAGGGGAGTGTAGTGGCTACCTTTGTATTAAAAATTCATGGCCTGGAGCCTTCAGAACGCTTTATGGTGACCATGAGAGATATGAGACCACATATTTTAAGCCATTCCTAGGATATTATTTCTCCGGTGATGGTTGCAGCAGGTGACATTTTCCATATCGAATTATTGATTGTTTTTTATATTGGGAAATAAGCGAAATTTAATCACTAAGAGCAAAAAGAATAGAACATAGAAAAAGAATCAACACATTAGAACAAAAATAACTATTTATTGGTTTACCCAATTAATGGCTGTCTAATTTCTGCTAGTATTGGTTTTACTTCTTTTTTAGGGGCATTTACATATATAGCACACATTTCTTATGTATTTACATATCTCACACCGAAACTTTTATATTTACACACATAGCACTCAAATTCGCTATGTATGTTGAGATATGTAAATACATACGAATTGTGTGTTATGTATTTAAATTCATCTGATGCAAGATATAAGATAGTGCCTCCTTGATAAAGAAAAACTATAACAGTAAAAAATGTATAATGCATTTTGTAAACACCCCCTCACTAAATAACCTATGGATTTTTTACACCACTATTAATTCTACATTTCACATTTTTTTCATGGAACCAAAAATTGGAACCACAACATAACTTTTTCTCTCTTAAATTTTTATTGGAAAGGAAACTATATTGGCTATTTATGAGCAAGTTATTTTTGAGGTTGTAGTGTGATTGCCAATCATCCATAAAGCATGATTCATTTGAGCTTGCAATATATCTGGTCAAACCTTCTCGTTGAGGAAAAAAATATCATCTTTACTTATTTTTTAGTGCATTAAGATTTAACTGTCTTCATTCTTTAGGGACAAGGATGGGTATTATTGGCTCACTGGAAGAGTTGATGATGTAATTAATGTGAGGTACTTTCTAAACTTATTTGCTCTATCAATGTGGGACATCAAAGCATGCAATTATTTCATTTGCAAAAAGTGTTTTTGCATATTAGAAGATTTAAGTAAACACTTCCATTCAGTGTAATGATCTGAGTTGTATGCAGCGGGCATCGAATTGGCACAGCGGAGGTTGAGTCAGCGCTGGTTTCTCATCCTCAGTGTGCGGAAGCTGCAGTAGTTGGCGTTGAACATGAGGTCAAGTGTCATTCTTAGAGGTTTGGTTTTAATGACTCGTTTTATATGCGTCTCTTAAGAACCTACTGCTGTTGCAGGTTAAAGGACAGGGAATTTATGCTTTTGTTACTTTGGTGGAGGGTGTTCCCTACAGCGAGGAACTGAGGAAAAGTCTTATTTTAGCTGTCAGAAATCAGGTATATTTTCAACTTACATTTGTGTAGGATTATTTTAGGATAATCCCTGACCATTTACATGGGATCATTTTAATTCTAGAGTTTATAGAAATGTCAAAATAGTCCTCAAATTCTTTAAATTGGGGCTGAAGGAGTTCCCATTAAGGACTATTAGAGCTCAATTTTAAAATAGTTATGGACTATTTTGGCACCTCTATAAATTTTGGGACTAAAATGGCTACATGTAAATAGTTGGGCACTATTCTTAGGATAAATGTTCAAGTTCTTTTGCAGTTTAGTTAGGATGGTGCAGTGCTTGTTTTTCATGAGTAATCTAATCTCAACGAGTTTTGCCAAGCTAGACTTTTAAGGGCTATTTGGTATCATTTTTATTTTTTATTTTCTATTTTTTTATTTTCATTTTGTTTAGTTTATATTATGATTTGAAAAAAGCATATTTGACATGTTTGATTAAGACATGATTATTTTTAAAATACACAAAACACCTAAAAGTTATTTTGAGTATTCTTATAAACATGTTTATTAGTTTTTAGAAACAAAAAATAAAAAAATATTAAAACACATCAAACATAAAAAACAAAAAGAAAAATGATCCCAAACAAGTCCTTAGTTATTAGAGGCAGGTTGCATTGCTTTGAGATGTTCTTTGTTGCACTCGGACTCCTTGTTCTGTGCTTATTGTCACAAGCCCCTAGTTAGTTGTTTTTTTTTTAATTTTATTATCCATAAATATATAAATTCTTAATCATGTAAGATTGTTTTATGACGTGTATCAAATTCTGCTATCTTTTTCTTTTTCTTTTTTACGATTTTATCTTTAATCAGGTATAATATCTAATGTCTTTTTTTGAGATATTCTCTCTTTAGTTTAGGCAGTAGGCCTGCTTTATCTCTTTACTTTTATTAATGTTCTTGTTGTTTCCATCTTCTCTATTACCTTTTTTTAGGCCTTTTTTTTTTTTTGAAGATTGTTTTGCATCATTTGCCTAGTGAGACAGAGAGGTCAATTGGTTTGCGTGCGTGCGTGAGTGAGAGAGAGAGAGATCTATAATGTTTGGAACTAACATTTATTAGACTTGAATAATAAGGCCGACATGAGCTCCTTTTTATATCCAAAAGAGAATAACAGCTCAAAGAGGTCATTGGCCACCTAGCCATTATTCATAAGCACCTAATATAATAATGAAATACATAAAGGAATAAATACTTTTCTGAAGAATGGCACACCCTTCTTTCCTAGGGAGCGCGGTCGGCAGAGGAGGGCAAGGATGGGATGATGATATTGTGCTTGGTGTTTTTTGTGAATCTTGATGCTTGTATGTCTTTTTTGTTTCCTTTTTTGGGCTAGCTTTAAATGTAGTCCTACATGTCCACGGAACTTAGAATATTCTACCACATTGGTCGGGTTTTACCTAAATGTTAACATTTAGGTTGGGTTAGCCATAGATATATAATTTACATGGATTTGACCTTAGGTGTCAAGTTTGGATTAACTAGTGTTGATCAGCGGAAAGCCTTCCTGGTCAACAACCAAGTTTGAAATCCGGATGAAAAGTTTTTCGAATGGATTTCTGAGAGTAATACTTTGATCTTGGTTAATATTCCAAGGATAAAACATTATGAAAGTACCCATTCTAATGTTAAATTTATTAGCTAAATTGAAATTTAATACCTAAAACTGCTTTACATAAGGGATGAATTATGTAGGATCATAGTATTGATCCCATATTTTATGTCTGGATTTAAACCTGTATATGTTATTTATGAAGTCATGAATTCAGTTGTTTAAATCAAGTATAGAAATGATTTACACTTAAAAGAGTTGAAATATGCGTAATTTCCTGGTTGATTAAGTCACCATTCTCCCCATGCTTTGAATTTATGCCCCCATAAGTGAAATTGCCCTCTTCCCTTCATCAATCAACTACTGCTTATTTTTTAGTGGAGAAAAGTGTTAAAATGATCTCATAACTCTTTTTAGTGGTTCATTTTAGTCCTAAAATCTATAAAAATGTCATTTTAGTTCTCAGAATCTTTTCATAGGGGCTAAAATAATACTTTTGGGGACTATTTTAGCTTCTATAAAAAGAGTGTAGATATTAATTTGATATTTTTTATAAATTCTGAAATTAAAATGGTCCCATGTAAATAGTCTGAGGACTATTTTAACATTTTACTCTTCTTCCAGACACCTAAGAACCAGGATTTAGTAACACGATCTCCCCGCCATTCACGGGATCACAGAATTCAAAACTGTCAACCGATCCGTGGTCTAGTGGTTGAAGTAGAAAGTTATCTCCAAAATCATGAAATCCAATCGTATAATTTGAGATCTATCATTCACCATTTCTTTCAAAGAATTGCTCAAACTTTAAACCAATTCCTATGTTTACATGTATGCCATTCAAAACTTTCAAAAAATATCATCATTTTAGCTTTTAAAAAGTGAAATGTATCTCTTTTCATGCACAGGTAAGGCGGGTATGTATGTAAAAACTAAAATTCAGGTGTTTGTTATGTAAATACATAGGAATTTAATGGTATGCAATTGGAATGGGATTTAAAAGAGAATATTGACAAATGAAGACTGGTGATTTTCAGATTGGGGCATTTGCTGCTCCAGATAAAATCCACTGGGCTCCAGGGCTCCCAAAAACGAGGAGCGGGAAGATCATGAGAAGGATATTAAGAAAGATAGCTTCCAGGCAGCTGAATGAGCTTGGTGACACCAGCACTCTTGCAGAACCTGCTGTGGTCGACCAGCTTATCGCACTCACCGATTCCTAAAGCATTTTCCGGGGTTTTTCTCTCTTTCTTTCTTGGTTTTATTTCATTTTCGGCACATCACCATGATTATAGATATAGAAGTACTTTTATGTTAAAATTATGTTTTCAATAAATTTTTTGAATATTTTTTCCTCTATACTTGATTGTTTAAAGGTGGATTTAACACATTTTTGTTATTTTATATGTGGTGATGCATGCTTAAGACATCATCATCATTATTATAGGTTGTTTAGTTCCTCCAGGGAGGGCGATATTCTTTAGAATATGCGTATTTTCAGGTCATATGCCACTTAGTTCCCCTGAAGACATCCCATAAAGCTTCACAATTCTTCACCTCTCTCATCACCCACAGCTCCCACCTAAATTTTACACAAGCGTATAATAATAAAAACAATAAGGAAAAATTGCATGCATAAATGTTATATGTTTATATAATATAATATAAATTTTTTTTTGTATGTTTATTCTACTCTACTTATAAGCAAAAAATGTGCATTCCATTTTTTAAATGTTAACAATAATAATGATACTTTTAATGTCATATGAAAGATTCAAGTATTATAATTGTAAAAATTAAATCTTGCTGGATACATAAATACATGGAAATGTCTGGTATGTATGTCAATGTCCCAAATAATAAACTGCTCCAAAAGCTTACATTTGGCCACACTTTATATGTCAGTTATTAATGAAATTACTATGTTTAATTATAAATATAATCACGAAATATTAAATTGAATGTGATTATTAGTAAAATATTGTATATTTATTAAATTTTAAATCTCAAGGGTTGAACTCTAACCTTCTCTCAGTTAATTAACTCAGCATTTTATTACTTGTGCTTTATAATGTTACAAGCACAATTAGACTAACAGAAAAGGGCTACACCATTAGATGGGGGGCTTCAACTCTTCTGCATTATGAGTGTCTATATTCTACCAACACTAGTTTTTTTTTTTTGCAAAATTTTAAATTTGTTTTCTAAACTAAAATTGGGAAAATATTTTTTCAAACATTAGTGGTCGTTAAAGCAGGTTTTGAAAGCGGAAGAAGAAATATACATAAAGCATTCAGGGGCTTCAGCTTTCGGTGGTCAAGAATGTCAGTTAGTGGTACACAACAGATAACGCAGAGAGCATGGAACACTTTTAATAGAAATTTTATTGAATAATACATATCAAGTGGCGGTTCGCTTCTCGGAAGCGCTCTTTACAAACTCGGACAAGGAAGAACAGACCAGAGAGAGAGTAATACATCGGACGATGGAGCACATATTATATCTGTGAACAAACGAGAGTCGGCCCCACTTTCATAATAATAATATTACATGTATTATTATTGTGTTAAACTGGGCTTCATGCAATCTATAGGTGGGCGTAACGGCAACCCCGCAGATCCCGGGTGGAATGTATAAATAAAATCCTGGCGGTATGTTGTTCGGATTTCCATAAATATTATTAACTTACGATCCAATCCCAATCAACCTCAGCTGTTCAAAACATCAGTCACCAGAATTAAGGTTAACAAACAGCCCCCAAAACTTACTACGTGCGGAAAGATACGTGTGTATTTAGTGATATGGTAGTAATATTCATCATAATACTATCACAATATTACCACAATACTGGCCATTTGATGAAGTGAGAGAAACACAGCACACTGCGCGTTCACTCTTTACTCCGCTATTCTTATTTGCTTAGCTTGCTTAAAACTAGCTTCAAATTGGGCTTACAGGTATTAAAATCCTCATAATCCAATCAAAAAGTTTGAATGTGATAAATTTAGAGTTAAGGATATCCCAAAACTTGAATGTGATAAATTTAGAGTTAAGGATATCCCAAAACTTAAAATTGATCAGCATTGTCTTATATTAGTGAATCCAAAATTAATTGTTTCCTATTTAATCCAGTTGAACATTTATTTCGAAATAAATCAAATGAAACAGCAATTAGCACATGTAAAGCAACAAAGAATTATTTAACTTAAATTATATTTGTTAATCCAACTATTCCCTATTACTCTGATAGCTATTAATCCTTAATAAATAGTGATTTGCCTCTAATTACAATAATTAAATTAAATAATTATTCAAACATTTATTAATCCCAAGTAAAAAGTATTCGACTTGTCATTCCTACTAAAAGAGCTCAATTACTCCAGTTTAAAATCCAATTTATTAATTAATTAATCTCTTATTAAATTACAATTAATCCCTGATTAATTTTGTTAGCATCCATGCATTTCATTGTTCATGAGTACGAATCTATTAATTTTCTAGAATTCAACGTATTGACTATCGTATAATTTTAAAGATAAAAAACCATCTTACATTATGGTACAACATAATTAACATGATTGAAATAAATTTCTACTTATCTAAATCCTATATTCAATCAAACAGTACCTTAGGTAATAACATACCCTTGAATATAAATAATGGCAATGGTAAACTCACCAGATTATTTCCAGGCTCCTTCCAGTAGATGCCCTGAATAAAAATGGGCAGTATGTTGCATGCCATTAGCACAAAAATCTCCAACGCATGCTTTCCCATCCACTCCATTGCGAGCATTGGTCTCCTAATTCCGTATACATCCACCTATATTGAAACAATGGAGAGTGAGTTTATATATTAGTGTTCTATTCCAATGTATTTACATACACAACACCACCTAACCTATAGCCATGCATGAAAAGAAGTATTTCATTTTTTAAAAGTTAAAATGTTGGGTGGTTTTGATTTGATATGAAAAATTTGGGTGGTTTAAATGTAAAAAAGCAAAATTTATATGTAATAAATAAGAATTGAATAGTATGTATGTAAATGTCTCATATGCTCCAGGATCTAACCAGCAAATAGGATCCAGCCAGGAGAAATCCCGATACACCAGCTGTAACGCATGTGTAACTGACGGTGTACAGAGCTTTGTTCATATGCATGCCTGTCGTGAGACAATAACAAATTAAAATTCAACTGCAATTTGTAAAAATGTTTGGGTTATGCTGCAAAGAAGTAAGCTCTTACCAAAAAAGTCAAGGCAGAAGGCAGAGGCGAGGAGACAGGAGGAGGGGATCATCCAGTGCAAGATCCGGTCCTTGTGATGCTGGAAGTTAATAAAATTCACAAAAATTATGATTAATAATCAATATATGAGAAAAATTTTAAGAAGACCATTCGGTCATAAGCTCGCCCGAAGAATCTCTCAGTAAACGCACACAAACTAAGGTTGAGGAAGCTGATAAATGGACGGTTCAGACCGTACTACTTCAATATACAACAAACATTTATTAAAATAACATAAGGATTTAAATAGATAATATCGTATAGAATTAGAAGTTTTATTCATTTGTTTGGAACCAAACAGTTTTTCAGAATGTCTATGAAGGGAGCATGGTCATGGTAAAGCGAGAATACCTTGAAGTGCACAATGACATGCCCAAACTGAAGCCCGATTAAGCAAGTGACAACAGCCATAATGGTGCTGCGGATTAAATAAAATTAAACCCTTTAATTTTAAGAACAAATAAATAAATAAATAATAATAAAAACTTCAATTTTCGGAGGCTAATCCTAGAAGATAGAATGATTAAAAAGGGGACATTTTAATATATCAGACAATTTTTATGAATTTGCATATCTAATACATAATTTTTTATATTGACATTCGCACCACTCAAATTTTTAAATAAATAAATAATAATAAAAACTTCAATTTTCGGAGGCTAATCCTAGAAGATAGAATGATTAAAAAGGGGACATTTTAATATATCAGACAATTTTTATGAATTTGCATATCTAATACATAATTTTTTATATTGACATTCGCACCACTCAAATTTTTAACATCACATCAAACATACCACTTTACAAATCTTTTAAAAATCAGATGCACCTTTTCATACATAAGTTCATGACATCAAAGTGTTATAAATGTACATATCAAATTTAGAAGTTAGAATTCATAAGAATCGTGTGGCACGTAAGTAAATTTCCCAAAAAAAAAAAAAAAAAACGTGCCGCAAACCTGAGGAGTCCTTCAGGGTCGAAGGGAGCCTCACACCATGAAGGAGCATCCGATGGAAGTGGGCCGCTGTAGGGAGAATTAATGCTGCATTGCTATCAAGGTAATCCGGCAGTTAGAGGTATTAATTTATCTTCTGAAAAAAGAAAATGTAAATGTATGGTTTTTGCATTTGTACCTGAGTTCTTCCATAAACTGGCCGTTTATACAGATGCTCAATGCCCAATATTTTGCGATCGATCATCCCAACCGCATTGCAAGCGGGACTAGTATCACCCCTCACTCCACATTTTACCTGAACAATAATGGTAAAAATAAATTTAAAAGAAAAACTAAAATTTGGGGCATTTACATAAATACTAACCAATTCTTTTGTATTTGCATATCCAACACCTAAAGTTTACTTTTTTACCTTTATACCACCTAAATCTTTCTTATCACACCAAAATACCATCATTTTAACTTTTAAAAAGTGAAACGTGTCTTTTCATGATTAGGTTGCATGTATGTAAAAATTGAAGTTTAGGAGTTAAATATGTAAACACAGAGGAATTGAGTGGTATGTATGTAAACCTTCAAAATTTGAAAAGGCAATTCAAAGCATTGAAAAAACATATTGAAGAATCCTAATTGCTAGGCTAGGCAACGATTCATCTGGAAGCTACTTACTGAATAAAACTTTGTTATGCCATCCTGCAGTGGTATCTGGTACTCCCAATCAGGAACAAACAAGCCATACAGAAGATATACGTACGTAGCAGTTAGCACTCCTCCAACCAAACTAATGAATGAGTCCAAGAAAAAAAAATGCAATTAGAAAATAGAGGTAGCCAGTATTTTCATCATTATTATTCTTAACAAAAATTATTTAGGCCATATCCATGAATTATCATTTCCATTCATTTTTATTGAGCGTATTGGAGGTTCAATCCAATTTGTGCAAATCACTTGGCATTTCTTCTAATCATGAAAATTTTTGCATTGCCCTTTAGTCCTTCCACCACATTAAATTCATTTACTCATTTTGTTTGTGCACCTTACTTTGTTGACCTCTCCAAATTATACAAATCTTATTTTCACTTACTTTCGTCAATACTTTTTTGTCTCTCTCTCTCTCCTTTTTTTAATCATTTCTCAATTATCCTTTCTAAGTTTTGATAGGCATTGATCGTATAATTTTCATTTTTCTAACACCCAACTTAGCTATATTAGTATCTTCTATTTTACCCACCACAAATCCATATTAACACACAACAAATAAAAAGGTGGACTCTTTAAAATTGCTACTACTGAGCTAATCTTACTTTCAAATTTTTTATATTCTCCACTGATAAAGTTACGAATTGAAAACTTAATGAATTGCACTTGTTTCTCAAAAAAGAAATAGGGAGTTTCGATGAAAAAAGTGGAAACATACAGTTGTGTTCGATATTTCTTCATTAGGGAATATCCAGAATCCACCAAGGCATCACTTCTGTGCCAAACTTCGCATACTGCTACCAATAGATAGGCTATGCCAATTCTCTAGAAAAGGAAAATAATTCCTAATTAATAACAGCAGGAAAATAGGTGAGTAGCTTACGTACAAAAGATGAATTCATCATGTTTGCCATATTTTTTTAGCCAGGAATATATTATAATTAACATTAGGACAAAAAGTAGTCAGCAATCACGGAGTTATCATTCTGGAAGAAATCTCTGCCTAAAAGAAAAATAGGGAAAAAGAAGGACAAACCAAGATAGATAACCAACCTGAAGTACTCCCATCAAGCGTATACGTTGCAAATCAACACCAAAAGTTAAGCTGCGAATACCATGAAAATAGCCACCTGATTCCCATACATTTTGTGACATAAAAATGAGAATCCCTCGCCTAAAAGAAAATAAAAGAGGAAGTTGATTTTATAATAGCAAAAAAAGATGGTTTGTAATGTACCTTGAAGCAAAAGACCAATAGTGATCAATTTCAGCGCTCTAAGTACAACCTTCATAGTTGTAGCTATTCTATTGGAAACATTCTGTAAAAAGGCTAATTCTTAGATAACATAAAAAGAAGACGATAAAGACCTAAAATATAAAGACATTCAATTTAAAAAATTCAGCAATATTTTGGAAGCAGTACCTTAAAAGTCAGTCCCAGGGAAACACCAACGATAAATAGGAAGAAAGGCATAACAAAGTCAGCAATGGTTACTCCATTCCATGGTGAATGATTGATGGCAGGACAAAAACCGCCAGCATCATCTACGAGAATCATAAGCTGCAATTATATTATAAAAGAAGATCATTAGCATAACCATGAATAATTAATATGCCCCAAACATCCACAAAGAGAAAAAAAGTAGGTTTTGTTTAAACCCTTACGAGAAAAAAAAGAACAAACTGCAACAGTAGCAAAATCACGCCCCTCTAAAAGTAGCAGCAAAGATGTCGATGATTTATTTATAAGAAAAGTACAAAAATAATTCGTTACTCTTTGTTGGAGGTTATTTTAATCCCAGTTTTAAAAAAGTGCAAGTTTAGTCTCCAAAATGTTTTAATACATACTGAAATAGTCTCCTATTTCAATCTTGATGTTCAAGAAAACTATTAGGGTACTATTTTAACACTTTAAACTTTATGCAGTTTGTCCTTTGATATAGTTAAGAGTGCTTCAATATTGTACTGAATATGAAGTAATTCCTTTATTTTCAAAAAAAAAAATCTAAAAGAAAATAGAAAGAGAAATAATACCAGTTTAAATGGCTTATTCTAAAATTGGGAATAGATTTTTGTGGTAATTTGATTATTTTATGACAAGTTTATTAATTTACCATTGGTCGATGATAATTGATACCGAACATTTCCAATAAACTAAAACTTGCATAGCATTTAAAACAAACTATTTGTGTCCATGGATATACGCAAAGTTTGTCAAACCACATATATTCTTTGATGTTTATCATTGAGTATTATTTTTCCCATTCTTGTATGCCTTGTTACTCACACATTTTTAAGTTTCTTCTTCAATTCTTATTACTTTTATTGATTGCAAGCAAAAGTCGTGAATTTGAGGAGGAAAGAGGCAAACAATAAAAAAATTCTACCAAGCTTCTAGCAAAACGATGGTTACTCATATATTTTATGTAAAAATGACAAAACAAAATTTTACTTTGGAATTTAAAGTATTTGATCAAGAGTGCCGCTAGAGCAAGCAATCCACTAACGAGATTAGAGCGAAAACAGATGTGTAGGTATAACACGAAGCTAGACTTGGAGGAATCAGATGTGCGCATCACAAAAAAATCACTATCATCTACTTTTAAAAATTAAATATATTTTTCATGCATAAATTTATCACATCAAAGTGGAATGAATGTAAATATGGAAGTAAAGGTGTCAGGTACGTAAATTTATAAGAATTGTGGTATCCATGCAAATTTCCCTTTCTTTATATCACTTCCACTTACAAGTTGATCAAAAGCAAGTAAAGGCTATATGAGCTCATTGAGCATTTGAAACTCATGGATCTGATCACTCTCCCATTTTTTAATTTACAAAGATATTATTATTTTAGGATAATTAATCAGAATATATAGAATATCATACAGACTTATGTTTGCGTAATCTTATTTAGTTCTCTTTGTTAAAACATTATGGCTTAACTTTAAACAATAACTTATTTTGAATATTACATTATTCCTGCAAGCATAGGTAGATATTTCTCATCTGTGATTCAACAATTTTTTTTTTCCATGCGTCTGATTCTATGGCGACTGCTTCCCATGATTAGCTGAATCTTGACTAAATGCATTTAAATGCCAATTAAATTAATTAGAAAAGAAAAGTTAAAAAACACCGACTATTTCTTTGAACTAAATCTTTAATATATTAATTTGGACATGCATCTAAATTTAAAAGATAAGAATACTAGAAATACGCCCTTTCAGAACTGTGAACAAATTAAGGCCGCCTTTTAAATATTGAAAATACATAAATTAACGAAGATGCAAAGTTGTTGTTTCCCTATTAAGAAAAATAAATGGGAGACGATGCGTTGAAGCACGAAGTCAGTTTCCTTACAAGCAAGAACATTGGGAAAAGCAGAACTTACAAACCTACCCAACAAAAATAAATCTAAGTCGTGCAAACCAATCAAAGCATAATCAACACATTTAGAAAAGAAGACTCTTTAATCTAAAGAATCAAAAAGCGAATACGCCATATTTGAACCTATGATTCGTATACTAAACTGGCTACCTTCGCCTACAAGCCAACTATAATTAAGTACGCACGAATCAGGCAAAAACAATGTTGGAAGTGGAACCTATCCTCAGTTGAATAACGAGAAATTATTAAATATAAAATTTGTATGCAGGGGTGGAATCCGATCATGGTGAGCAATTGCCTTAATAAAATTTTCAACTTTACTATATAAATACTAAAACTTAATATATTTTTCTTATGTTATTTAGATAATTTAATAATTTGCGCCCTTAATATATTTTGTCCAACTACTTAAGAAAAATCAAAAATTTTGTGATTCCGTGCATCCTAATAAATGATTTTGGTTTCGTTCCTGAATTATAGCTCTATAGTTAAATATTGTGATTGCACAATTCTACGCCCGTTATGCATTTTAATTTTTGGAATGATATAAAAAAGTACAAATGTAAAAGAGCCATATTATATTAGTTAAAAGAGGTTGTTATGTCTCTAAGAGTATGAATTTGAACCACTCACATATATTGGTCAAAATTTATATGAAACTTAGGTTTCCATCTTGGAAGATTGGCTTTCGCTGAGATTCTACGTCAAGTTTCCACTTCAAGCACTCTATAACTACATGTTAGGCATACCAAGAGTTAGCAAGCCACCTAAGGGTAATGCGTGTGGAACTCTAGATTGATGCACCTGATACAAAGACAGAACTCCTATGGAAACCGCTTGCTGGTCGCAACCGACCACCACTTGAACAAATTCGTAAACAAAAATTAAAAAAATGGAAACATTGAGTGCCGTGGCATAAATCCAGCAATCAGTTCAATATTAAAATGCATTAAAGAAATCAAAGTAATTTAAAAAAACTTAAAATATTTAAAAAATAATAATTTAAATGCCAAATCATCCAAAATACATCACAGATTCGCATATCTGCAATTACTTAAGAGTCCAAACACTAAGGCTGTAGCTGGCCATATTAAATTTAACAACAATCAGATTTATTTCAAATAAATAAAACAAACAATCAATTAAACAAAAAAGTTTATTATACTTTTAAATAAACAAATATAATAATTATTATAGTCGCCTATTTAAATTTACAAAGAAATTTTGATTGTATATGCCACCGTTTAATGAATTAGAGAAATATATTTATTATTTGATATTTTCAAAAAAGAACATCTACATACATACCACCCAAGTCTTTTATATCTCATAAAAAATACCACTATTTTAAATTTTAAAAAGTGAAATATACTTTTTCATACCTATACGTATCAATAACTAATCTGTATAAATTTAAAAAATTTAACAAATACTATTTTTTATTTCGAAAAAGAACATCTACATACTTTAAGGTGGCATATAAATGAAAATTAAAGTTTAGAGGTTAGATATGCAAATAAAAAAACAAAAGACGAAAAATTTTCACTAATTACGTACTAAGACATATGTAAAGTAAAATTTTTCAATTTAAATAATAATATTTGCGTCAATTTTTTTCTGTTCTCTAAACGTCCCCTACGTCAACGTGTATGGAAGGCGACTTTTAACTGGAGGGCCTATGATTATAATTTCTTTTCTTTTGGAAAATTTACATACATACCACACAATTTTTATATATTTACATATCTAATACCCAAAGTTTGATATTTACACTTACAGCACTTTTCTGTCTTAAATTTATGCTTTTAAAAAAAATAAAGATGATATTTTTAATGTGCTATTAAATATTTGAGGGGTATGCATGTAAATATGAATGTGTAAAGGTTAGGCATGCAAATTAGTAAGATTTGTGTGGTATTTATTTAAATGCCCTTTTAAATTTAATTTATATCCCCTCGAAATAAAATTAAAACTATATTTTGGACAAGCGCAGTTGCTTGGGATGAGAAGGAACAACCGCAAATAGCCCCTTAAGCTCCAAACGTGCCGTAACGCCTTTATTTGTTTTTTTTCTGTATATACATGCATTGACCGATTGTTTCTGCGGTTGAGGATTTTTCAGAGGTTTAAATTATAAATTCGAAATAAATAAATGCCTTTTAATGTTTTTCTCGTCTTATTGCAATAGTTTTTTCAACCCTAGTGATGAGTGCCGAAGCAAGCAACAGAGTGGTGTTAAATATAGGCAAAAACGTAAGGTGACATTAACAGTCACAAATGGCAAGGACAACAGCGGGACGTCCGGAGCTACATTAAATAAATGGCGAGCAGTTCAACGGCCAGCAAGACGGAATGCGTAGTACAGCCCTGAGTGAAGAAAATAGCTAGGACAACTTAAATTTATTCGATTCATTTTAAAGCTGGTATGATACATAAGACGAGATCAATTAAAAACTAGATTAACATAACGATGAACATCAATCAAACAGCATTAAAAGAAAAATGAAAGAATGGAGGCGGGGAATGGAGATCATTATCAATAAATTCATGAAGTGTTGAGCGAAAGATGATCGAATGGCCATTTTCATAATATTACGAAATTGAGTGGAAAAGAAATCATAGGCAATATAATCAGATGAAATGATGTGAAGATTAGAATAAATCGAACAAAATCAGTTCAAACGGATGAAATAAATTAAGATTTCCGCAATGCACATCGAAGGGGAGATTTGATCAGAAATCGTACCGCTACAGTAATTCCCCTGAAAACATCGAGGGACACGAGACGAGGGTTTCTCGCGGCGGAAGACGGAGGACAGCCGACATCGCCGACCAATTTCTTGAGAGGCGCGACGGAGCCAGCTATCGAAGATTTGGCGGCTTTCCCCACCAAATTTTTGCCTGATTCCACCGACTTCTTGGAAGCAAACCCCTCCTCGAGATCGCAGAGATTTTGAATAGGATCGGCGACGGCGCATTCATCATCCTTGACAAGCTCATAAACCCCCATCCCAGGCGATGCTTCGGCCTTCCAATCACAACCCAATAAATATAGAAGAACGATTGCTGGGGTTCAAAACGCAGAGTTCCCGCCGGCGGCCGGAGACCGATGATCGGATAAGTGGAATCGCGAAAGCAGAATTATCTATCTCCGCCGCATTGCATGCGGCGGAGAAAGGGTTCCGGCGGATCTGCACAGACCGCTGAGGTGAATCCGGGAGGAAAATGCTTCTCCAAAAGCGTCCTCCACCTTTCCTTCGTAACCGCTTGACGCTGTCGGTCTCTCTCTCTCTCTCTTTCTATCTCTGGCGATTCACCAAATCCTAATTCAGTCACTGGTGACCCATCGTCTCCTTAAAAAGACGAAGAGCGCAAGAAAGGGATAATTCAAGCCACGTGTGAGCGCTTATAATTTGTAGTTTTGTAAATATAAAATTTTTAAAAGGTAAGGGCGGGATGGCAGAAATATTATATTATCTTTGGAAATTGCGGGACACGATCTAAGTTGATTATAAATTTAAGTGAGATGATTTGCTTATAAGTTGTTGTTAAAATTAAAGATCTGTTTGGAATAGCTGCAGCTTATTGAATAATTTGTTGATAATCTGATTAAAATAATATGCGTGTGGTAGCTATTACAAATTTTTATTTTTTTGGAAAATCAGACTGCTTCCACAAAGCTGTCACCGCACCAAGATATTGCGGTGTGAAAATATTATTTTCAGCGTTTTTAAAACACATAAGCTGTCAAAACGCAGTTTATCAAAACAGATCAAATGTGTTTTCAAAACGCCACCCCACCAAATAAACTGTTCCAAATGAACTCTAAGTCGCAATGGTGCGACATCGTATCGTAGTTTTAACTGTTTCCATACGATTTTGATAGTTTTTTCAAAAAGTCACATCTAAAATCTGTGTTTTCTCTTGACTAAATGCAATAGCGACTTTTTAGCTACGGTCACACTTAAAAAAAAAAAAATTGTAATAATCACCGCAGCCTTTTTAAATATTAAATTATTATCCAAGAATTTCAGAATAACTTTTTAATAAATTGAAACTGCCCCAGGCAGACCCTAGTTTAATTTTAATGTAAGAGATATTTTATTTCACCAAGTATTTTCGGAAATAATAAATACCGAAATGGATTTACCTATATTAATTTTATAATAAATTTTATTGATATTTACGTACTTGCCATGGAATTCATAGGTAGTTGCCTATGATATGCGTCAAAATCATCACAATTAGCTACTTAAAAAGAAAATTATGCGTAAATTATGTGACTAATTTGTTATAAATCTAAATATCAAATTTTAAGTGTTAGAAATGTAATAACATAGGAAAAATGCTTAATTTTTAAGAAAGTTTACGGGAGATTTACATAGATAGTACTTGATTATTACGTATTTACATATCGAACTTCAATTTTTACATATAGTGATATTTTTTATATGATATGAAAATTTTGAGTGGTATAAATGTAAAAAGTAAAATCGAGATGTTAGATATGTAAAAACATGACAATTAGGTGTTGTGTATGCAAATTTCCCTTAAAATAAATTTATTACTTTACGATTACTCTATTTACATGCATTTTACTGGTTATTGCTTGTGTTGTAATCATTTGAAATTTTTGTACTGTTATTTATTGAATATCATAAATAATTATGTTGTATACACACGTTTAATTGGGATTAAATAACAATATAAGCTTAAGAAGTAGAATGCATTCTAAAAATAATATTATATATGGATATTGGATAGTTCGGCGTCATGGGCCCACAATAGAATAAATGAGTTTTCTTGGACAAATTCAGGACTAATCGAGATTGAAAGGATTGCATGATTTGAAACCCATCATATGACACAGTCCATATCTCAGCAAATCTGTTAAAATCGCCTCTCGAGCTGACCTGCCAAATTTACATGGTTGATTGACTGTTAGGTTGATCTGAAGGAGCGATATGGCTTATTGTCCTATAGATTCAATTACTTTTTCAGCCCCCATACAAATCGTGGGAGTACAATTCATCACTACCCCAAAAGTAAGGATGCTCCTTAGATAGTTGATGCTATATAAATAAGATTATTGCATTCACCAAAGCATTAGTAATCTTCTCTCACAACTGTAATATCTTCTATATGTCTTGTCCCTCAGAAGTGCTAAACTCATTTTTCTTCTTGCACGGAAAGTCCGGCTTAACGGGACTACTTTGTCCGAATTGCATTTTTTTCCTTCGGGTTTTATATTATTTTTTGGGGTGTTTGCTTACATTCCACCCAATTCTTATTTATTTATGGTCGACACCAAAATTTTATTTCTTTTCCTACAATTACACCACAAAAATCTTTTATATCACATAAAAAATATCATTATTTTAACTTTAAAAAAATGAAATATTATTTTTCATGCATATATGTGTACATAACTATTGAAGTTCAAGTGTTTTAAGATATGCAAATACATTAGAAATGAGTGGTGTGTACACCTTCCATTATTTTCTTTAAATATTCTAATTTTAAAATGTTGCCTTTACTAAATGACTTGCCAATTCCCACACTAAATTTGTTAGATATACTATGAAAAATAAATAAATGCCTAGATATGAAAAAAAAAAATTAAATTACTGTTTTAGGAACTGTCCAAATGGAGATCACCCCAAGTTATTTGAAGGTGTTATTTTGACCCCCAATTAATGAACTAAGGTAAAAGGGCAATTTTGTAATGTGGCACCGCCACCTACCACATCTCACCTACCGCTCACCTACCGGCCACCTACCGGCCACCTACCACCCACCTACCTCCCACCTACCACTCTCTTGCTTCTATAAATAGAGAGGGTGTGAGGCCTAGGAGAGCAAGGGAGAAGATATCTTGAGCTACCACAAAGGAGGAGAGAATAGCTATAGAGTTAGAGAGGAGGAGAGTATCTTGAGGCCTTGTATCAAGGTGTCGCTTGAGAGGGAGGCCATAGAAGGAAGATGAGGGCTCATCTCTATGTATAAGCTATGTATTCTCCATTTCTTTTACCTTAGTGAAATATTTGATTGATTCCCTCCCGTGGACGTAGATTCAGTTGGATCGAACCACGTAAACGATCTGTGTTTGCTTGTGTTCTTTTTCGTCTCATTTCTATGTCAGGAAGTACATATCTCTCAACAATTGGCGCCGTCTGTGGGAAGATCCATACTTCTTGGCTAGAGGTGTCCGCGTAAAGGTGTTCGTGGCCAGCGACGAAGAAGAGGAGTTCGGCATTCACGAACAGAGGAGCAAGCAGATCGCGTCGCAGGCAGCCGAATTGTGACAGATTCGGTGAGCGGTGGAAGCTTTGATCGACTGGATTAGCACCGCAGGTTGTGCGGTTCGGCGAGACGGAGGAGGAACTGTCCGCGAAGGAGTAGAAGAAGGCAGGTAGTTCGGTCCGCGAAGGGACAGATCTCGCGAAGGAGGAGGATTTCTGCGACAGCTCTCGGAATTCAGTAGGTGCTCAACAAAGCGGACTTCGCACGTTATTGAGGATCAAGTCACAATAATGGGTTCCGCCAAATTCGACATCGAGAAATTCAACGGTAATAATGATTTCGGTCTATGAAGAGTAAAAATGAGAGCTCTATTGGTTCAGCAGGGTGTTG
>NW_018164739.1:2583209-2583904 GCF_001263595.1 Phalaenopsis equestris | reverse complement strand
CTCGAGAACATCGACGTCAAGATGGACGATGAGGACAAGGCACTACTGTTGCTAAACTCTATTCCCAAGAGCTACGAGCATTTCAAGGATGCGATGCTCTATGGAAGGGCGCAGACTATTACTCTGGAGGAGGTACAATCTCTTATTAGAGCTAAAGAACTCCAGAAGAAGCACGACATGAAAGAGGAAACCAGTGGAGATAGTCTGACAGTTAGAGGAATATTGAGCAAGAAATACTTCAAAAGTGATCAGAGCATATCAAAGTCCAGAAGGAAGGGCAGAAGTCAGTCTTCTAAGAGATCTAACAAGTGTTACCACTGCCACAAGGAAGGTCACTTTAGAAGGAACTGTCCGGATAGAAAGAAAAGTTTTCAGGAGAAGCCCAGAGATTCTGGAGAGGCAAGCGTAGCCTCAGATGGCTATGATTCAGCTGAAGCTCTGGCGATCACAGAATCTGAATCTAGCAGGGAGTGGATCCTTGACTCAGGGTGCTCCTTCCACATGTGTCCTCACAAATACTGGTTCGAGTCACTGCAGCTGGAGAACGGTGGGTCTGTTCTACTAGGTGATAACAAAGCTTGCAGGGTAGTCGGCAGCGGGACAATCAGAATCAAGATGTTCGATGGAGCTGAAAGGATACTGCAGCACGTCAGGTATGTCCCGGAACTCAAAAGAAATCTGATCTCTCTAGGTAC
>NW_018164739.1:2540941-2579917 GCF_001263595.1 Phalaenopsis equestris | reverse complement strand
TCTATGTATAAGCTATGTATTCTCCATTTCTTTTGCCTTAGTGAAATATTTGATTGATTCCCTCCCGTGGACGTAGATCCAGTTGGATCGAACCACGTAAACGATCTGTGTTTGCTTGTGTTCTTTTTCGTCTCATTTCTATGTCAGGAAGTACATATCTCACAACAGAAGGTAGTGTAAATCTCTAACGCTCTATTAAGCTAGAGATGTTAATTTCTTGAGATGAAAAGTTAAGAGTTTCTTGCTAGAAGACATTGAATCGCCAAAAAACATAAAATGCTTATTTATGATGATATGGTTGCCCTTAGTATCATATATTATCAGCAATCCAATAGCTCCATAAAGGGCAAGATGGCTTCACTTTTCTCGGGATATAACTTCTTAAATAGGTGGTACTCACACAAATGTGAAGGGAGACTTCCTTTTTCTGCTATACATCATCTTATATTCAGCTGACCAATCTATCTCTATAATATACTTTCTCTATTCTTGCCTTTTTGAGATAGTAATATAGAATATTTTCAGGAAAGACCAATAGATAATAAATTTAACTTAATTTTTGGATCTAAATCTGTCTGGTAAATCATTTCCAATGAATGGAGCGTTGGACCGAGGAGAGGTGATCGAGAGAGATGGAGAAATGTGAGAGAAGAGAGAAAGAAGAGGCCCCCCCCCGGGGGGGGGGGGGGGGTGGTAAATACGGTGCTTCCGCACTGGATGACTCATTTTATTTCATAAAATTAGATGTTACAAATGAGGATTGCCCTCAAAAGGTCCCCCCTCCTCCTTTACATCATGAAGCCCTCATATTTATAAAAGATAAGAGTGGTAGAAGGTATGAAAATTACATATTTAACTTTGCTTTTTAAGAGAAAAGCAAATGACATTTGTCTTTTTTATTACGACAGTTCGATCGTCTTGAGATTGTTGCAGACTTTAATGTCTATGTTTATTGGTCGACTGATGTGAGGTGGCCGAGGGAGAGAGTTTGGTCGGTCGACTGAAATGAGGTGACCGAGGGACGGAGGTTGATCAGACGACTTAAATGAGGTGGCTGACTATTAGCTTATCTCGAGGTCTATGCAGACTTTTTTTTAGTCTGCATAAATATTTTCTCTTTTTCTTCTTTCTAAATCCCTTAGCCAATGCTTTTAGATATATTTGCATTAAAAAAAATTATCATTTATGATCGACATGATAAAACTAATCTTGTTATATTCTAGCAGCACTGATTTATAGATCTCTTCAATTTTGATCACTAATTTTATCAACTCAAGTACATTCATGCTTTTTAACTAAGAATACCTTCCTTTTAAATGTGATACTATCGTGAATAGTAAATGCATGCACCCCCTACAAACCCTAATGACATAGACGCATTATATTATTACAATTACTTTTCAACGAATTTCGTCCGATCGAGAGTATATATTCTCTATAGACAGTTTGGTAGAACGATCTGAATTTATTTCTTATTTGAAAAGATATCTCTTCCAGGCTTTATGTGTAGTCACACACTCTTCTTTAAAAGAGACATATACCTCATGTCAAAAGAATAACCAAACTTGGAGAATTTAAAGTCCAATATCGCTTTTGCACCGAAGATCCGAAGTCCATTGCCAATCATTACTTGTCAACCACCATCAACCGCCCCCTACTCGCTGCAACAAAACTTCGTATGAAGTCAAGATTTGCATTGTGGAGTGAGAAGTAACCACCGACACAGCTGAGTCACGAAGCAATGCATTATCCTAAACATCGTGCGAACCTCCATAACAATGTATCGAAGCTCCAACAGCCATTCCACATTGCAACTGCTCCATATCGGGGGCGACGAGTTATTACATGCACGATTGTTATAACTCGAGAAATTGTATAATATTTTCTCGCATGCGAGACAAAATAGCCTATGAGAATCACAAACTCATATTAGTTTATATTAGCGTTGGGTTTTACAAATAAATTTTTTTTTATATTTTTATTCGTCACTTTTATTACTCGACTATAAACAATAATTCATTATTCTACCGCCACATTTTCTGCTTAGGACACATCACCGGTCATTATATTAACATATATTTAAACACTCTGCCTGAAAACCTAACAAAATTACTTAAAAAAACCATAATATTAATATAAAAACATTAAACCATGTTAAAATATAAATCAGACATCACCTGCACCATGAATTTACCACCACCACTCAAAGATTGGTACGTAGGAATAAATATAATTAGCGTGCTAATGAACCAATTTAAAAGCTGTATAATTATCCTAATCACGCCGTTCCTCATAATCCACGCCTTAAGTTCATCACCTTCCACGCCAGTTCTGTGACACATCTTTCAGCTCTTTCAGAATTGAAAAGCACTTGTGCGTTTGGACGGCCACAGCTGTCCGGTTATAAAACCGCGGCAAAAGATATTATTATCTTAAGTTGCTATGTAATTTTTTTGCAGGCATGTTTGGTCAAAAAAGTGATTTTATAAAGCGCGGTCAAACAAGTTTTAAGGATTGTTTGAAGCTTTTATATAATAATTTTTTCAATGTTTTTTTTAATATTTTAATATTTAAAATGTGATTTTTATTAATAATTTCACAACTAATTTTTATCAACACGGTTGCAATCGTTTTTAACGAAACTTAAGCTAATTTTTATCATAATTTTTTTATAATTTTAATTAATTTAGGGTCTGTTTGATGCAGCTACAGCTTATTGAATAATCTGCTGATAAACTATTTTTTTGAAAAAGCCAGACCGCAACTAGAAAGCTGCAACCGCACCTAGATAGGTGCGGTATAAAAACGCTGCTTATGCATTTTGAAAACACATAAACTGTCAAAACGTAATTTACCCAAATATATTAGACGCGTTTTCAAAACGTCACCGCACCAAATAAGCTGCCAAAACGGGCTCTTAGAGATTACTATACATGTTTTTTTATTTTTTTTTTTTTTTTTTTTTTTTTTTTTTTTTTTTGCAGACTTTTTGCTGTTTTTTGAAAATTATTTTAAAGAGAAATATCTTTTTTAAGTGTCAAATATATTAGAATATAATAGAAGTAATAAAACTGTTATCTTTTTTGTTAAGAAATAAATTATATACTTAAATTTACAAATAATTATAATCCTCTTAAACAAACTCTCAAACATCATATCATGAGTAACTAAACAATAAAAGGAGCTGAAAAAGCAAAGAAGAGTTAATGATAAGATAATTAAAAGAACTGCCTACTTTCTAATTTGGAAGCCGTACGATCCTCTTAGCTCATTATCATAATCTCCTTTTTCTTTTAACAAAAGTCTTAAATATGTTTAATCAAACGAGTGTTGACCGGTTCGGCAAGCACCTACATGTATCATATATATATATATATATATATATATATATATGTATGTATATATGACCCACTAGTGGAAGACCAAGTGCGGCCCCTCTAAATTGGGGCTAGAGGCTGATCGGATGCAAGCTATACAGACCAAAAGTCAAAGCCAATTGAACTGAGCAGAGGCATTGTCCTACCTTTCGCGACCCGATTCAAGAAAAAGTTCATCATTGCCAACCACATTACGACGCCCTACAATATTCTTCAAGGAGGCCCAAGGATCGACAATGACAAGATCCAAGAATATATCTTAGGACCTCATCGTCGAGATATAAGTTATCAATTAGATTACGGTGATTCATATTTTTTTCGATAGCCTGAAAACGAGTCTGCTGAGCTAGATCCTACCAACCTAAAGTCAATACAAGGTCGACCAACAATATCAACACATCAGAGCCGACCGAGCAATTCTTGCCAAACCGTAGGCTTATAATTGTAAAATACCCAAAATACTATGTAATGCCTCATTAAAGCAATGACAAAAATGCAATCATATATATTATACCCCCATCATCTATAAATAGAATGATTATATTTGGAGAAAAATATTAATCAACAATTTAAGTTTATGCCCATTTATTAAGTATTTCTCTCTTTCTCATATTATATTTTTTGGGTGTGATTCACAGTTCACAAATAAATGAGAGAGAGAGAGAGAGAGAGAGAGAGAGAGAGTAGGTCACATGTCATGCTCTAAATAGTTAGGGCAAGATAATCCACAAAACATGATGATGCATGGACTTAAGCAACTAGTACGTGAGTGATATCATGGCTTTGTATCATACCTAAATATATTTCATCATCATGGCGCCGGCCGCAATCACATCCAACCAAACCATCACAAAACCTAATTAAGTTTGGTGTAAATATATCAGTGGATTCTTCAGCTCAACAACTCATGTTCCAAAGCTGATAGAGATGAAGCCATGAGGACAAAAAATGGACATCTTTTCATTAAAATTTGATAAGAATGAGCTTTATTGTCATTCAAATTATTTTAATATTAAATAAATATAAATGTTAATTATTTTATTATGTATTGCCCTCAATGTCAAATAATTGAGAGGCTATCAAATATATATTACCATATTCTAAGCTTTAGCACACAATACATACGTATCTACGTATTTCACACATAAATTTTCATATTTACACCTGCGTATATATACCACTCGAAGTATTAATATTACATAAAAAATAACTCTATTAAATATTTTTTTTAAAAATGGAATACATTTTTTATGCATAAAGTAATGCAACGTAATGATATGTATATAAATATAAAAATTTGAGCTTGGAATATGTTAATGCATATGAATTGTGAGCTAGGTATTTAAATTTCCCTTTTTTAAAGTTAAAAGTAAGAACTTGAATTTGACATAGAGATATTCATTTTCAATACTAACTTTCAAAATCTCTAGGATATGTATTATGTACGCATAAGAAGTATGTATTATGTACGCATAAGAAGTAGGCTAATGATACTTCTCATACTAGATGTCGGACTCCAATGGGGAGAAGAGTGGCTTTCCTGTTCAATATTATATAAATAATTCCCTCCTCGGAAAATATTATTTTCGATGATGATGAATTGGATTGCACTAGATTCTGTGCACAACGGTGTTATGTGATCCATGTTGATATTCAAACATTGATAAAAAAATCGTGAAAAAGTTTAATCTCAACAAACTTACAATCGACCTGGCCGGCTCGATGAGATGGACCCAACGGTACCAAAATTGGTCCAATCCGAGTCAAATCATGCCATTGAACTACTTTTGAAAACTTTTAGGGTACAACTGGAAGATTGAACAGATTTCAAATATGACATGCATATATTCAAATCAAGGCGTCATAAAAAAATATATTCAATGAGCCAATGATCGCTTAATTCCGATATCATTAAGACAGTCAAATGCCCATCAAACACATCTAATCAAGACAATTTCTCAGAGTCATCAGATCAAGAGTGATTTGGCTTCCTACTTTATTTGCAATTTAGACTCTATAAATAAAGTTTCAAACCCCTTATGAGAGAAACTAGACCCTTTACAAGAGGACGACTAAAGCCTGCAAAAGAAAGAGCTGCAACCCAGCATCTTGCATTGCAGATTCGAACAACTCTGATCGCCGCCACATCCGACCTACTCTAGCTGCCTCCACATACGGTCGTCGTCTCTGCTTGCCGATTGACGATGTTGCTTTCAGCTATGATCGCATCTGTTTTTTGTCGCTTCGGACCGTCGCCGCTTCCTCCAGCCAACTCCGGGTGCCGCCGTTGTTACCGACTGTTTCCATCATGCCTCCTCTGACAACTGCCACTGCCGCTTTCAACAATTGCCACCACCGCCTCCAACAACCACCGTCGCCACCAACCATTGTCAGCCATAATCGACCATCACATGCTCCTTACAATGAAGTTTCTTGTGGAGTCCCAAGGTGCAATGCGGAACCACGTAATACATTGCAAAGTAACAACGCATACCACTAATAGTGCAACGACATATTTCAAAGACGACGTAGCAATGCACCTCAAAGACAGACTTTCTCCAGACTATTAAATTTACCTTCGTGCAGCTCTTGACTCCATCCTTCGCAGTCTAAGAACACCATCACAGCTTGCCGCTACAACCAACTTGGCCAAATGCATTCTTTGTCGAACACAAATCATGTAGCATATGACTCCGCCCCACGGCCTACATATGTTATCACAATTAATCACTATGACCTACGTGACAAGCTATGGACTACGTGGTCCAAAAGTCATGTAGCTCTCGACTCCAACCCCTGCAACCTACAAATGTCATGACAACTCACCACTACAACCCATGTAATCGGCTACAACTTAGTGATCTATAGCTCGTGTGGCTCTCGAATCCTGCCAGACCTATGGACGTCATCACAATTCACCGTTATGAGTTATGTGGCCAACTACGACCTACGTAGCAAATAGCTCATGCAGTTTATGACTTCGTGCTTACGACCTAAGGACATCATCACAGCTAACCACTACGTTCTACATCACCACCACAACCTACGTGACACACAATTCATGCAACTCTCAACTTCGATCTCCATGACCTACAAACATCATTACAAATCACTACTACATCTTATGTGATCGGCTACCACCTACGTGGTCCACATTTTGTGCAGCTCCCGACACCTACCTTCGCGATATATGGGCATCATCACAGCTCACAACTACGACGTTCGTGACCAACCACGATCTAAGTGGCACCCACCGCAGCTCAACACTATTGCCTACATGGTGCATAACTCGTGCAACTCCTGATTCCAGTCACTGTGGTTTGCGAACGCCATCACAACTCATCATTACGATCTACATAGCTTATAACTCATGCAACTCCCGACTCCGAGCCCCACGCCTTACGGACGTCATCATAGCTCGTCGCTCTGATCTATGTGACCTACTATAATTTACGTGGTCTGCAGCTTATGCAACTCTCGACTCTGATCCCCGCAACTTACGAGCATCATCATAACTCACCACTGCGGCCTACGTAACCAACTACGACCTACATGGTTCACCGATCGTGTAATTCTCGACTTAAACCCCCACAACCTACAAGGTTCGCACATCTTATTCTCTCACACGTATAATATTATGATGTCAATGCTTACAAACAACGACATGAACTAAGCAAGGGTGACCTTTTAAAAATTCAATCTATAGATGATTACATTGCACAATGGAAGTTAAAGACCAATTTTAATAGATCGGAGAAGAAATACCTTGCCATCATATAATATTTATTTAACTCACCTTTCTTTGCAACTCAAACCCATAAATTTAGATATTTAAGACATCTGCCCTGATACACCATATTGGTGAGTGCCAAGATAACATTAGATCTCTTGTTCTACCTTGCTTTCACAAAAGTTTTTGAGAAAATTGCCAACGAAACCACCACTTGAACTAATGTGTGAGAGTCAATGATTGAAGAGAGAAAACAAAAAGGCAAAATAACTATTTATAGATAAATAATGAAATTTTTTTATACAAATGTTACAACTCTCATAAAATATTATCAACCATTTTTTTTAAAATTAAATCTATTTTTCATCACTACGACTGGAACCTGATTCGCATCTTTAAGTTAATGAAGTCAACAAGTTCAAATAGGAAAACAAAACGATTAATCAAAACAATGTTTCGAACAATACATGCATAAATCAATTACCCCTTGTAGTAAATATAATTACATTATATCATATAAGTGATGTGTGCTACAAAGTTCACAACGGTAGATTAGTGGATTATTGTTTAGCATTGCATGAGAATTCAACACACACACTGAGATAAATGAAAGCAATCGGTATTGACACCAAAAATTTTTAAGTGAAAAACCTGTAAAGGGAAAAAACCACAGACTTGGCCTAGGTGTAAAAATTTACTATGAGTTGATGATTACAGAGACCTCTTGTCTCACATGCGAGAAAGTGCGAATGAATCTATTATAAGAAGTGGGGGGCAGCTGATGGCGATCGATGAAGGCCGACAGGTGGTGGTCGATGACGGTTGGCGGCAATCGACGGTGGCATGAGTGGTGTTGGACTTCAGCACATTCTCAAAGCTTCAAGTTCTTCTTAAGCCTCATGCTCTCCCCCTTCTAATGAGAGGAGTGAGGCTCTATTTATATTGTTCTGGATGCAATTAATGCAGAAATATGAACCACTTTGATCGGACGGTCTAGAGAGCTTCCTTAGATCAAATTGTGTTTGATGGACATTTGAGTGTCTTAACGATATTGGAATTGAGCAACTCGCTAGATTTGTTTTGTCGAGACACTCGATTCGACTACAGGCTTACTAGATTAGACATTCGTTTGAACTTCTATATATGTCTGGAAAATTTTTATGAGTGGTTTAATGACGATATGAGCTTGATTTGGCTTGAATTAGACTAATTTTGATATCATTGGGTCTGTCTCATCAAGCTGGTTAGTTTGACTATAAGTTTGTTGAAATCAGAGCTCTGGATGACTCTTAATCGAAGTTTTAATATCTCTTGCTCAAAAGATTGTCTTGAGATTCGTGTCAAATGATAAAATTTTGTTGCTGGCGTATAAGTAAGGGTTCATTAAAACACAATTTTACAAAGAAGATCTTACATTAACTCATTACAAGAAAAACATTCAAGAAGAAGATTTAAAAAATTTGCTCCACTCTTCATAAGTTGTGGTAGAATAAAATCAAATTTAAAGGACTTGCGTATTAGAATTTGAAGGAAAAATGTGCAAATCATAATTTATTTTACACATGTATTCAATAGTTTTCTTGGACACGATTTGTTACACTTGCATCATTTCCATAATTATTTTTAGATTTTTAATTGTGATGAAAATATGCAGAGTAAATTTTAAAGGACTAATTGTATAAGCCCACTCTTCTCTTAACCCATCATTCTTCTGAAGCATCAATAGTCCGTTTGATTTGATCCTAACCCAAGCCCGTGGATCCTCGTTTTAATTCCTTCCACAATTTCCAATTATTTTTCCTCTGATCCCACTTGTTTTTCAATTGCATTCTATCGCATTCCCTTCTTGTCGTTTCCTTAACATTTTCATAATATTTGTCATCATTCATTATTAAAATAGATGGCGGGCCTATTTCTCAGTTCGGCCACCTTAAGACAAAGGCCGCAAAATATGAGTTTGAATTTCTTATCTCACATAACCGATGAGCCAACTTCTTTTGTCTTAACCATTACGTTACTAGCATAGAAAAAACTAAACATAAGTATTTGGCGGAAGAAGTAACTAGCAGAAATCATAACCACACACCAACACAACAACACACCAACACATTCACACCTTCACACAGTATACAACCATACACAACCACACACAAACATTTACACACCTCCACACACCACCACCAACACTGCTACAAACACAACTACTGACCAACACTTCTACACAACACACCACTACCAACATCTCCACAAACATAACCACACACCTCCACACTCCACCACCAACGATTCTACACAAGCACCTTCACACCAACACAACCACGCACCAACATCTCTACACAACACACAACCACATACAACCACACACCAACACTTCGACATCTCCACAAACCACCACCAACACTTCTACAAACACAACCACACACCAACACTTCCACACCTCCATGCACCACCACCTCCACCTCCATAAATATAACCACACACCACCACCAGCACCTTCACAAACACAACCACACACCACCACCAACACCTCCACACCAACACACAAACACGACACACAACCACACACCAACACTTACACACCTCCACACACCACCACCAACACTTCCACAAACACAACACCTCTCCACACCACGCCAACACATCCACACACCACCAACTCCACACCACATAACCACCCAACAGGCCACCAAAATGTTTATAAAGAAATAATGTGTCCCATAACTCTCTTAATACCAAACAATTTTTAAATCCTCTTAAAACGAATGCCATAAAGCATCAGATAAGATCATATACTAGGTCTTATTTCTTAGCAAATCCTCAAAAGAAAAAAAAAATGGTTGTCATTTGAATGAATTTCAAGCTGAATTCATGAGATTTATGAAATGTTTACAAGTAATTGCAACCCAACACTTAAGTGATAAATATCAAAACAGGATAATCACCTGATGAAAAGTTGGCTATAAGAGAGAAAAGCATGCCAGGAGGAACGGTTATCACGCTTGAAACAAAAGCCTGTTCATACTCATATATTCCTGAACTATGGTCAATCTTAACTATATTTCTCATATTTAATATAGGATATAAAAAATTTTCAAAAGCTCTTTGATACAAAGTTTTCATGCATTATATTGTCATACTTCAGGGGATCTTAGACTAGCAAAATACAATAAATTATATCCTTCTCTTCCTGTATTGTGCTAGAAAAACCTACAAAGAGATCAGTTGTCAATCAACCACACACCATCACCTTCACACACAACCACCAATGCTTTCATAAACACACAACCTCCACAACATAAGCACCAAAAGAGATCGAACAAACCACATATGGAGATAAACCGAAAACTCTACAACTAACAAGACAAAGCACAAAAAATCCCAATATCACGATAAACACCAATCCGAGCAACATTGCATCGAAGGCGTAAACTAAAACCCGTTTGGATGCATCAAAACCACATAACCGAGCATATTAAATCAAAAGCCATAAAAAATGAGTAAATAAAAAACCTCCAAAACTGAGTTAAAGGATGAAACCAACCAGCATAATGCACACAGACACACAAATAGAAGAGAAAAGAGGTGAAGAACAGAGAAGACGGGAAGAAGAGGGAACACCGCACAACCATCAAACTGAGCCAAAAAAGAAAATTGAGAGGGAATGAAAGAGTACATACATTAACCAAATAACCACCAATCGAAATAATCACCTACAGAAATGATCTATCAAACTGAAGGACTACCTCCACCTTACAGAGCACAGAGTGCTCAAACTACCAAAATTGGACCGGAAAGAAAAAGCGAGAGAGGGAGAAGAATGTAAGGATCACCAGAACAACCACAAACTGAAAATAACCAACCTAGCTGCCAAAGCCACAGATCCATGCGAGATGGATACCTATGGCAGAAGAAGAATCACAGGAAGAAGGAGTGATTTCGAGAGAGGCGGAGGTAACGCGAGAAGAGAGGCTGCGGGGTAAATATGTTCACGGCGAGAAAGGAGAAATGCAGGTCACAGGGTCGAACTCACAATCACGTTTTAAGCGAATTTTTTAAAAGCACCTCTGCGATGCAAAAAACAAACAGTCTGTTTGGACTTTTCAGGCCGCACCGCGCAAAAAATGCGGCTTCAAACATGCACCAACTTAGAAAATTATTTTGCTGAGGGCTGATTTGAAAATTATACATTATATGGGACTGATAAGAGAAAACTGAGCCCTATCCTCCAAACTTTTCATGCTCGCGGCGGATCCATCAAGCACTGTGAAGTGGATCCCGATGGCAATGGACTCCGCACTGGGGATAGGGTTCTACGCGAGCCGTTCGTCTCCATTCCCTAGAATCTTCTTCTTCACCATCGAATCCCGAGCCATCATTTATTTCATAGCTTCTTTTCTATTTCACAGGTTGCCGCTTTTCGCTCTCTAATGGCGCAGCTTCCAGCTTGCGCGGCTGCAGCAAGTTTCCCGGTGGTCTCTGGTATATCCTTGTCGTTCTTGCTTTATATTTGTGCTTCTTTCCCGCTTAGCGAAACGCCTGTCTTTTAGGGACGGGCGCGTGGACATGGGTTGCTGTTCTACCATGCCTGCGAGTAAATCCCGTGGTAGAAGAATTTTGGCTTGTGCTCCACCGGGGCATTCGGAATCACTACCCGATCCTCCAAAGAGCAGCTGGATACAAAACTACCACCCTGCTGAGGAGATCAGAGAGCCATTGCCCATTGAAGATGGCCGGTATGCACGTCTCACTGATGCTGAGACAGCGAGAACACTGATCGAGGTATCCAACCTTCCTTCTTCTTCGCTGTTAAATTAAAACTATGTTACCGAGTGCCAGCTTTTCCGGAGCATATAGATGCTGCAATGTTATTGGGTAGTGTCAAAGGTGAATTTAAAATGAAAATTTTTGTGAGAGATGTGATAAATTAAACGCGAGAACTTGATTGATGAGCTGCAACTGGTTTATAGTAGTTCTAATTTTCGAATCAGTGATGGTACTTTTTTTTGTATTTTATCAGTAATTCTGCTTGCAAAAGGTGTAGGTTATTTATCATTTTGTGTGACCAATTACACTTCTGTTGTTTATATGGTGCATTTACATATCTAACTCCAAAACTTTATTTTTTTCATTAAAATATTTCATGTCACATAAAAAAGCTCACTTTTTAACTTTTAAAATGTTGAATACACCTTTTCATGCATATGTCAGGTGGCATATATATGTAAAAATTATAGTTTGGATGTTAGATATTTAAATACATAGGAATTAAGTGGTATGTTTGTAAATCTTCTTATACTGTTTCCTACTTACCAGCATGAAATTCTCTCCTGCTTAGGTGAATATCAAAGGGGCACTTTTGCTTACAGAAGACATTGGTGAAGTCCAACAGAATGTAATATTGCCTGACATCTCCTACTTAACTGATGAGCATGGAGGTAAATTTAGAGAATGGGACACTTGATGAATAATAAGTGCTCTACATATTTTATTTGGTAAAATTATCTCATGTTCTTTATGTGAGGTTAATACTTGGATATCTGGTCAGATATATACTTTCAAGCCACTGATGATGATGATATTTTGAAAAACTTCGTTTCAGATGATGCGGATGATGCTTTGGCGGTATTGCATTCAATTTTCTAGACTTTCTAAATTTTTTCCATGCATGGATTAATATGTTATGTTCATTGCAGCAAGTTATAATTGGTCTGGATAATGTGGATATACTAAAAGAGATAGAAGCGCCTGGATCTTCTGTGTTCAATTTGGGTCTCGGGGAAGTAGTTAGTGAGGATTTTGATCTTGATTATGATTCTGAAGAGGTATAAACCATGTTTTTTTTTCCAGGAAATTTACGTACATGCCATGCAATTCTTATATATTTACATATGTAACACCCAAAATTATTTACACTCATAACACCCTGGTATCATAAGTCATGCATGAACTGGTGTATTTTACTTAAAAAAAGGTAGTGGTAGTTGTATTTTTGATGCGATGATAAATATTTGAGTGGTATACATGTATATATGAATGTTTTAGTGTTAATTATGTAAATACATTAGAATAGTATCGTATGTATGTACATGCCCCTTTTTTCTTTTGACTTGGTGAAATAATGAACATAGCTGCTGTTTTGATTATGCTTTTCTTTTTTCTCTTTCCTGTACCATAGGATGATTTAGTCATTTTTGAAGAAGAAGAAGAAGAAGAAGTTGATGATGATGATGACGACGACGATGTTGACATAACCTCCGAAATGTCAAATGATTGGTCACATGCGGAGACGATGCAAGCAACTCACCCAGTTTATTTTGCTCAAAAGATTGCTGAGGTACCTTATTCTATAAAATATATAGTTTTATAATCTGTTGGTAACTTTGATTTATCATTGGATAATTGATGCCCGCCAAAATTTCTAAAAAAATCATGCTTTTTCCTACTGCTTTGCTTGACATTACTCATCTTTTTCTAGGCTGTCTCAACTAGTAGTTTAGATTGGATGGATCAGCCTTCTGCTAGTGTCATAATCCAAGGTTTATTGAGACCAGCTTTTGTTAAAGAGCATAAATTAACTATAAGACGTCCGCTGATCAGTGACTCGGGAAGTAGCGGAGGACAAAATCTTCAAAAACATGTCAAAGTCAATGCAGAAGGTTCATCTCTGTTTTTTTTTTTTGGTGGATGCTGGGGCATGCTTATTTGGTTGATAATTCATCTCATAAAATTGTATTTTTGCAGGAGAGATGACTAACGGTGAGAACCAACACAGCGAAACGACATTCTTCAAGCTTGAAATAATAAACATTCAGCTTGTTTCGGCATGCGGTAATCAGGTAAGCTTGCTTGAATTGGATATTCTTCTTTTTTTCTTAGGGCGCTAAATGTAAATTAATAGACTGGGAAATGGGCATATGCTTATAGCTTTATCTTTCAAAAATATTTTAACTTGAACTTGAAAAGGTTACACTCCAAGGAATATATGATTTTGTTGTGTATATATATATTTATTATCGTCTGTAGGTATAGGAATGGAGAACTCGAGTGGATTTACATTTTTTTCATCTCATTTTTTCTTGTTTCTATAAAAAGATTGGGTACTCAGGGTCCCAAAATGCAAAATAAGATTGTTGATATTCTTCACCATTGAAGCATTAAAGGCGCCAAAACCCACAATTTCTGCAATTGTCTCATTGTTGTTCTCATCTGTATATCCGAATACTTCTCCAATCCCACAGTTCTCAGTTTACAGGGATTTATTTTCTTGCACTTGATTTAAATGGAAATTAATTCAATATAAAATTGGACGGATGGAGGCATTGGGCTATGGGTGACGGCGGCGGCAACGATGATGGCTAGCAACTTATGTCAGCACAAGATGTGGGGGGCAGAGCCTTGTGGATAGCGGCCAGCAACGGGGTTTGGCGACAATAGCGATAGTTTGCAGTGTGTTCGGAACTCGACATAATTTGTGCAAGTTTGAAATTTAAATGAACTAGAAGCTGTGTTTAAAATCCTTTGAAAATTACTCTGTATTCAATGACCGTATTCCAATTTTCAAGCAAACAACATTCTTTATGTTAATTGTTAATTTACTGGTATACTAATTATTTTTTATGTTTTCATGCCTATGTTAATTGTTTTTAGTCCATAAAATTAGAACCTGTTTTTCAATTGTTAGTTTAGGTTATTATTTTTATTCTTGTATCTGCTCAGAAGAGTTATTATTTTATTTTTTCAATAAATTATTTTTATGTATGCACACATTTATATATGTATGTATGTATGTATGGACACACACAAGCACACATACATACATATATATAATTTTACCCCTGAACTATTAAAAAAGATAAAAATTTGTTGATAAAATAAACAAAGGTAATGCTTTTTTAAAAAAAAATAAATAAACTTCAAAATTATTGAACAATTAATTTTTAATTTAATTTTGAATCTATTGATATAAATTATCATATTTAGTTGAATACAATGTTTTTATAATAGTACGATTAATTAAAGACTATTGACAAAAAAATTAACATATGTATGGAATATAAAAATTTAGTATACTAATAAAATAAATTTTGTAAACTAACCTTATTTAAGTGCTAACTATGGATGCCTACAAAAATGTATATTAGTTGAAGAAGAGAATTGGAGTGAGGTGAATGCAAGGGAGAAGCCTGATATTTATAGCAAAAGAAATAGCATTAGATGCTCTTGAATAATATTCCCTATGTGTTCTAATGGGCATACAAAGTATTTGATTACCTGTAATGACCAACAACTAAAAATGACCCTATATGTGGGCTTAGTGATGAAAATGCTAGTGTTGTGTTTTCATTATACTGTTAAAACCATTTAAAATCAAGTCATTTTTGCTTTTTAAATGTTTTTTAACTGTGCTTCTATTGCTAAATAAAAAATATACACATTTGTTAAAATTTGATTTATGCTGCAACCTGGTTTATAATGCCCGTTGATTTTTTCCTAGTTCTCTTCCATCAAGATTTCCTTTCACTTACAATTCGGAAGTCGTCAACCAAGAATATAAGTCCCAACCAAGAATATAAGTCCCATTTGAATTTATTCTCTCCTTTTTTTTTTCTATTTTTGATATTGAATTCTATTGCAGTTCAAGTCTAACCCATCTATGTTTGAATGCTACTTCACTGATTTGCGTGACCTCATTTATATATTATATAAGCTAATTAAATAATGAGTTATTTCCATGATCTTCTTATGTACCATCATCATACCCAATCCAATAATAAATTCACCACCTGAATCTTTATTTGTGAGTAAGGCTTCTACATGCAATGAAAATAACAGCTTATCATGCTCTTACTTCCAACGATGTATATAACATCGTGTGATCTCGTAAGCTAGCTTCTCTGAGTTTTGGGTAATCTCTAATGAATATCAAATGTAATAGATGCCTCTTACTATTGCTTTAACTCCACATTGCCTACGCATTTGTACCTAATTTTATTTCATAAATTCATATCCACAACGGCAATTTCTATCTCAACTAGTTTTTTAAATTATTTTTTAAATGGCCACATGAGTTTTTATTTGTCGGTTATTAACATTGCCCTACCTTTGGGAAAAAAAAAATAATATTTCCATCTTCATCTCTCCAAGCAAAACCCTTCACAAGAATTCTTCTACAACATGGATGTTGAGACTTGATATCGAGATGTACCAATATTTAAAGGAGGTTCAAATGATCTTTCTTTTAGATTTCAAGAAGTACCATCTACTACGAAAATAATCAAATTAGGCCATTAAGACATATATAGCCAAATAAATTTACTGGTGTTGAACACAATTCAGCCATAAGACATATATAACCAAATAAAAGTGAACATTTAGGTGTTGCTACCAATCAAACTATTCAATTTGATTCAGGAAGTCAAGGAAATGATGAAATGATGACATTTGTTTCACATAAAGCTGTCAAAAGCTGTACAACATTTTAAAAAGCAATTAAAAGCTTCAACTATCTTGTTAAGCATCTATTAAAAGCTATCTAAAGCTATACAACACTTCAAAATAATATTTACAATGCTTTTTTTTAGAGTTGCTCTAAAAATCTTATATAGTTTCTTTAAAGATTCTATAAGGTGGTTTTATAAAATTATGCAAATTAATATTTGACTTTCAAATACGGTTAACAACTCTATAGCTTTTATAAATTAGATTTTATCATATAATCATATTTTACTAATTATGTTATATTATCATAAAAATTATCTCGAAATATTAAAAAATTAGCCTGAAAATGCCCATTGCCTTGGCATTTTCATGAATAGAGGAAGAAAACACCTGCATAATATGTGTTTTTGCCTCTTTTTTTTTTTTAACCATGCCCATATTGATAAATTAAAAATTGCGCACGCTCTTTAAAATTTTGCCTTTATCGGTGAAGGTCTATTAGTTTTTCAAGTTATGAAAAATATGTTTTTGGATATCCATTGACTGAGATGTGATACAAGCTATTGTGGAGTTGGATACCACCCTTAGCATATAGTTTGCTCTTTTCTGAAAATAGATTTTAGTTGTTTATATTTGTTGATTATCCATACTTATGAAATATTATCAATTGTTATTGTAAAATTGAATTGTTCACTGTTTAAAGTACAACTGAAATGATTTTCCTTGTGCAAATTACTTTAAAAGCTTCATAACAAATACATGAAAATCAGGCTATTTTTAATGCTCTAAAATTCAAGTGATGCATCACATTGTCTGCTTTTATTTCTATCAGGTATATGTGCTCCTAATTTTGTTAGCACGTGTTAATACAAACTATTTTTTGCAGTAATCATTCTTTTTTTTAATCATCTCAGTCCACAGTAAAAGTTGAAGATTTTCATCTAGCTCGTCCAGATGTTATTGCTCATTCTGCGGCGAATATACTTTCTCGTGTAAAAGCTGGCGGAGATAAGACAACACAAGCTCTCAAGGCACTTTGTTTGAGACACAAGGGTATACAAGTTCAGGTGATGGTGGTACTTGTAGCTTTTGATATATACTGTAGGCTTACTAATGCATGGGGCCATAATGAAAATCTGTTTCAACATCAGGCTTAATATACTTTTTTCTAATTTGCATTATTTATATGCAGAAGGCTTCAACATTATACCTATATACCCATTTTAGTCTTTATTTAATGATCATGATTGGATGGATATCTAAGCTGTGATATCCAAATCTGAAGAGGGTGGGTAGTCATTGCTGTGGCTGACGGCCATATTAAGAGCTAATTTTGGTGGGCTTCTGGAAGAAAATAGAAGGATTAGACTAAGGGGATTTTAAAAAAGCTTTTACACTTTTATTTTTAGATGGTCGTCTTATTATTTTTTGGCTATTTCTTGGTACTTTTTTTTGAAATTTGTTCGGTGTTAAATTTTTTTTTTGTTGCAACTAAAGGTTTTGTCCAACTTTTTCAAAAAAGAAAAAACTTATAATAAATATTTTGAAAAAAATATTTTAAGCAGCTTTACCACAACTATCAATAATACTCGTATCTGTCGTAAATGTTCTTAAAATATGTAAGAGCATTTTGGCGTAGCTGTCGTAAATGTTCTTAATTATATCTGTGAGAGCACCTCAAGATTGATGACTTCTTGAAGCTGCATTAAGAACAATAAAATCATCAGGTGAATCTTGAAATGAGCAATTAGGCTAAAGTGAACCATACATCACATGGTGTGGGCTATTACATCGTGATTACCCATTTTGGACATAACTTCTAAAAATAATAAGAAATTATTATTTCATTTGAATTTTTTATCAAAAAATAAGTAATTGAATAATTATTTTGGGTCAAACTAAACTTGACTTTAACCTGGCATTACGACCCAAATCCAAAATTTCTTTGCATGTTTGAATAAAAATCAAATTTTTAGGTTAAGTCCAACATTGAGATCTCCTCTTATACAATAAAAAACATAACAATTAGTGTAGGCCTCTTTAGCCCAAAATACCAAGGAAGTTTATATTCATTGGAAGTTCATGTTGATTGCACGTAAGTCTAGGCATTTGCTAAGGGTAAAAAATTTTCTCTTAACTTCTCATTTTATTAAAAGATTTGAGGTGCTAAAAATTCAGTGGACTAGGTTAGGCTTTTGAGGCTTGCCCTACACTTTAAATACCCTAACATGCAGGAGCTTAAATGGGTTAACTTTAATGGGCTGAGTGCTAATTCATAAACTCATTGATACTGAAACTAGTAGATAAATAATGGAAACACAAAACCAAACTTTCATTAATATAAAAATAGGGTTACAACATAACACAAACGAGAAATAACAACACAAAACTAAAAATGACACGAGCAAACACCACTCAAGTGTATTTCAAGGGTGATGGAGGCTGGCGAGGTGGATCGAGATGGCTATCAGGGACGATGACAGCAAGGGGGAAATTGCAGAATTGTAGAGACGACAAATATGGAGGGTCGTAGGCGACCGACAACAAGCGGAGGGATAATGGTTGAACAATAAGGTAAAGCTGCAGGTATGGGGCAGTTGAGTGCAAGAAATGAAGGAGGGGAGAGGCTGACTACTAAGGAGACGGGAGAAGACAGATTGGGAAAGTTGTAAGGAAAGAATACAACACCACCTCAGAGTAGGACTTTGTTGGAGCACCACCACCTTCTCAGATACTGCCCTAGAACAGGGAAATAGACTCCACACGGGAGATCTGAAAACAAACACAACAATAATTGACTCTTACACACACAGAGGATAGCAATTTATGGACTCCCAGGAAACTTTTACACAAAAGGAAAAGGGGGGAAGGCAAGAAGAATCCGAAAAACACTGCAACAATCTGCGAAGCTTCGTTGGATCGCAATAGTTCGCACTCTTCTGTCTTTGCAAGAATTCATGACCCCCGCCCTTTTGCCATCACGGTGCTTCATAGTGGATTCTTGCCCCACTGGATCGAAAGCGCCTGTGCTCGAGCGTTATTTTGGCACTCGTATTAGGGCGTTGACAGCGCCTCACTTTAGGGGCACAATTAGCATCCGTGTCAGTCTTCCGGAGTTGGGGGTGCTTCGACTTCATAGGTTGAAGCTTTCGTTTTGTCATCATTCACCCCTGGATCCTACTGGCGATTGCATTGTCTCCAAGGTACCTCAGGCTCTTCTCCCATGTACAAGCAAACATCCACCACAATCCCATCTTTTGGGAGTGCGTGCCCCCACATGTACTGCTGAATTTTCCCAAAGTAGCTCACATGTGGTTCAGTCTTGTGTGTCGTGAGAGTGGCCTGAACCCTCCCGCCCTGTGGTAGAGTTGGTGATACAGTATAGATCGTGAAGCCCTGTAATCTTCTCTGTCGTATTTCTCCCGTGTTAGGAGTCAGTATCTCGGTTCACTCATTTTGTGTTGCCACTGAACCTGGTTCCACTGACACTGCTCTGTTGAAAGGGATCCTGTGACCTCGGGCTCCGTTGAAGGAATAAGATGACACGCTTCCCGTCCTTGGTGAAAGAATGTGTGTTTCTGCATCCGTCGTGCTGAATCCTCCGGTCAAACTGCCATGGTTGTCTCAACATAACGCTGATAGCGCCCCGCGTTAGTGCAGTTAGCGCACGCGTCAGCCATTTAAATACTTAATGTAACCCCATAAGCTATTATTTAGCTACTCAGAATTAAGCTTTTATTTTTAGGTATGAATTGGACCCAAAACATCTCTTAAGCATATAAAAACTATTGTCCATTAAATTTTATATTTGAATAATTCAAATTAAATTATATAATTACAGTTAATTTTAAGCTTAAATAAAGTTTAAATTGAGATATTATAAATTTAATAATAATTGAAAATGATCTCCAAGCTAAACAATCTTGGTTCACACTTTACTCAATATTTTTGAGTTGATTTTGATTATACTAAAATAATTGAGCATATTTCTTTAATGATATTTATTAGAGAAGTATATTACATTATTAGCAGGTTTAAATAGGCTTAGTGGGTAACCCACCAAGCTCATAAATGTAGGCCAGCCTAAATTCAAAATGAGTTTTGGAGGTACGAAATAAATAAAACTTTGATGGACTTGGATAACCCATTTCACGCCCTTATGTAAACCTAATGTAGTAATCTATAATAATAAAGTCCATATTGCTTACCACTTAGCTCATAGTTCTAGTTGGTTCAAACATAACTTGATGAAAGAGTACAAGAGGTAGAGATAGAAATCTTGCTTTTGGATATAAAAGAGGTCTTTTGCTTGCTTGCCCTTTTGGCATGCATCAAAACAAAATCTTTTTAACATTTGATCTTTCAACCTTTTGACAATATCAATTGTAATATTTTTTCTAAGAATGCTCATTCTAGGATGACAATGTCTGCAAAAACCGAAGTCATTGACTTTTATTTTTGAGCATTTCAATTCATGATCAATCATGATATTTAGATCAAGAAAATAATTATTTTAATATGCATGTCTTGAAAAAGCATGATTCAATTTTTTTCCTGAACTAGGCGAAGAGATGTATGAAAGATGACTTCATAGACTTCATCACATATATGAATAATACTAGTGAATTTATTTCTTTCATCTATATAAAGAACCTTATTTGTTGAGGAGGCATAATTTGTATCAATTTTCATAGTACATTTTTTTCTGGCCCTAGAATGTTATAAACTCTCCATCTTTTAGTTGTGGGGAAAGCAAATTTTTTTTTTATCACAATTCATGTGTCTCTAGCAACCACTAAGTACATCCTTCCTTTATTCCATTATAGGGCACAGCCACATGAGAAAATTCAGTCTTGACATTTGGTACCGAAGAAGTTTTGGTCCCTTGTTGTAGATGTGTGATATGCCTTTGGGAATCCAAATACGAGTGCTTGAAGATTCAAAAAATATTCTAATGACTCATGTAAATTAAAAGTTGCCATGCTGATGGCAATAATGACATTCAGATTCGGTTAGGCTTGCATTAATGATCTAGCATAAAAAATGTGAGAAGATTTGTGTGTTGTAATGTTTTTTTATGCGCGCCATCAGATAAATGAGATTTTAAATGAACTTTAGTAGATCAAGATGAAACTATAGGATTAAAACTAGCAATTTTACACCCTTTACATTTTAGCTACTTTTCAAGCATGGAACATGCACTGCTTTTTCGATTTTAACTTCCTTCTTATGCTCGAGCTTCTCATTTTCAATTTTCAAATTAAGAATGTATTTATCAGAAGTAGACGATTCATTTCCTTTTTAAAATTGATTTGCTTCTTTTTCATCTTTTAAAACACATCATTGAAGTTTCTAATTGCAATTTTTAAATCCTTTACAAGTTAAAATTGAGATTATTTAACTTGTCTTATGAGAATTCTAATACTTCTTGGGCTATAAAGTGAAAACTCGTTTTTTCATAATTTTAGGTTTCTGGATGTTGAAGGATTTTTATAAGAATTTGTCCATTTCTCTTTTGTGGCGTTACCTTTTTGTTGTGGATTATCCCATTGAATATGGTCAGCTTTCTGATTATAACAATTTCTCATTTAATCTTGGATACAATCCATTCTTAGGGGTGTCAAATGAGCTATTTAAGTGCATTTAAGCTTTCTTTTATTTAAGATCCTTAAAGTTGTTATGTATCTAGACCAGCACAGGTTTATGATGAGCTTTGTTTAGCCTATTTCAGCCCATTTAAAATATAATGCATCACTCTTATACATTTTAATTTAGAAACTCATACTTTTTTTTTTCGTTGAATCCAATCAAATTAGATCAATTTGTGTCAAAGTGATAGTGTCTAGCTCAAAATTCATTTGAATTGCTTTTGAATTTTTGATGTCTTATTAAGGTTTAGGTGGCATAAATGTAAGTTGTTTAGGTGTTGGATATGTAAATATATAAGAATTGAGTGGTATGTATGTAAAAACCCCTTTAATTTTTTACCACTCGGCAAGGGCCAACAGAAGCTAGGGAACTTTTAATTGATAAATAGAGTCAATGGTTAATCAATCCAATACTTAATATGCTAATCCATCATGGTTTTTTGAGGGCTGGGATCATTGGCTTATATGTCGGAAGTATGACTATGAATGAGTGAACGATAAAATAAATAAATGAGATAAAAATATGGATACATTAGCACACAGGATTTAGGTGTTTGGTGTAATGACCTACATCCACCATGGAAGATTGCTGGATTCTCTCTTGTTAGTTTTGAGAAAATAATTACAATGGGATGAATATAAGAGTTCTTTTGGTAAACTAGAGAGGCTCCATAAAAGATCGATGCCAACCCTTCATTTGTTATCGTGATTATTCTTTTTATAGTTCCTTCGATCAAACATGGCCAGAATTACACGAGCTTGAATCAAATAATGTTTTCATTGATAGACACTACACTACTAAGAGCGATCTAAGTGAATGATTGATTCTTCTGTATTAATGATCATCTTGTATTCATTGCTTATAAGTTAATACTCATTTGAATGAATATGATTGTCTGTTGACATATCTAAAACGAAAATAAGAAAACTTGAGCAAATCTGATGACATTCAGGCAAAATTGAAGACAAACATGTTCTTCTCGAAAAAAGTTTCATGATGGTACGTTTTGAAATGCCTCGATTAACTCATGAATGGATCATAATCATGAAGAATGAATCCTTATATGATTTATACCATGAATCTCGACTCTAATACTAATTGAATGGTTTATGGACAAAATCGAGGTCGGGATCTGGTGGGTGTGGGAGTGGAATGAGGTTGACGTGGGTTTGTTTGAACAAGCAATCCAAAGATTTTAAATTTTATGAAGTAATTCAACCAAGATAGCTTGATGCAGAAGTATTTTTTAATATAAAAGTAAATAGCATAGAATAAGTAAACGAGTACAAATTAATCTTAGAAGTTTGAACTTGAATCTCTCTAAATTATGATAAGAGGCAAATTAATTGGCTCAAAGGACTATGAATTCTTGTGAAAAGAGTGCAAATTTGTGTTTAGAGCTGAGTGTTAGCATTGCTAAATGATTTTTTGACGATCATAATATGGGATCGAATATCTGGCAAATTTCTATTAGTCATTATACATATTGATCCCTGAGCTACTTATTATAGAATTATACATATTAGAGCATTTTAATAGTATTCATGCTACAAATTTCTAGATCTTCCAGACAATTAAAAATGTCATTTGAACATTCAAAATTCTACCAACTTGAGTTTTATAGATTTTGCTAGAGTATCCCTGGATAATCCACTTATAATCGATATGTATTACTATATTGATTAGATGAACAATGTGAGTTTTCAATTCCTTTTGAAAAATAAATTATAAATTGTTGTAAAATTTTGAAAATTATTTGCTTCTCAAAAACAACATTAGGCTGCCATGGTTCAATTTATGATAATAAAAATTTTATTTTATTTTTTAAAATTTAAATGTTCATTAGAATAGCTATTAAAATCTTCAAATTAAATAACCTTATAATTTGATGAATTCAAGTCCAATGGTGAGGTAACTCGGAGCACTATCACGGTGCAATTTATTTATTTATTTATTTTTTTTGAAATTTGAATGTTTATTATATTAGCTAAAAAACCCTTCAAATTTTATGACTAGTGCATTTGAAGAATTAAAGTCTAATGGTCATGTACTTTGGAACACCATTATAACTTGGAGCATGTGAAGTTTACCGAAGTTAATGCTTAGGCTGAATATTGATGTGTCCTTTTTCAGCTATGAAATAAAATGAATTCTATGAGCTTCACCAAGTCTCGTTTCTTTTTTGGGGCATTTAAATACATACAACCCATTTCCTATGTATTTACATATCTAACATCAAAGCTTGCTTTTTTCATTTCTACAACCCAAACGTTTTACATCACATAAAAAGTACAAATACAACTATTATAACTTTTAGAAAGTAAATTTACTTTTTTATGCATAGGTAAGGTAGCTTATGTATAAAAATTAAAGTTTAGATTTTAGAAATGTATATACAGAGGAATTGAGTGGTTGTATATAAATCTTCCTTCTTTTTAACCGTAAGATAGATTTTCGTGATGAAAGTTTATCTTACCCTATCAAGCTAAGAATTAAGCTCCACCACTACTTTTGTATGTCATTAGTTTATGAATTATTTGTTCTTGGTGAATCCCCTTCAAGCTTCCTTTGTTTTTTCAAAACCTTGGAATTTGAAGAATTTTTTCTGTTTGTGCGCAGAACACAAATTAGGCTTTAATTCTTTTTCTGTAGGAAATAATAGCGTTTTTTTCTATATTTATACCTGCATTCTACATTATACTGCAGGAAGTCTTCATTATCGGATTGGATAGTCTCGGCTTTGACTTGAGAGTTTGCTCGGGAACACAAATTCAAACGTTAAGATTTGCCTTCAAAGCCCGGGTTTGTAGTAGTCTTTTTTTTTTAAATTGAATTTTAAATATTATTATGAGCATGATAATATTTTGTTATCGAATTATTGGGAGCATACTTTTCCTTTTGTTTTCTAGTTTAGCTTCCTAAAAACAAGATTTCTTTCATCAAAGAATATTGTGTAGAATGCACTGCATTGGTAGATGAGCTATGTGTACATAACGTTCAGTTTTAGGTTTGCGGCTGAACCGAAAAAAGAGGATAAATTATGTATATTCCAAATGTAGATGAGCTATTTGTACTTAAGGCTCAATTTCTACAGGGTAAAAATTTTAGTTTCTAATTATGGTTTCGTATGATCTAGAAATATTAAGCATAATTAAAGGCGAGTATGGTAAAAATGAGAACAGCATGCATACGTGGTAAAACTTATGTAGTTAAATTGATAAATTATGATGTTTAAGAGACAAAGGGGGTATCAACGATTGAAGAAAAGACAATGGAAAGTAGATTTAAGTGTTTTGGGCATGTATAACATAAGTAAAAAAGTGAACTAGTAATGGCTATATATAATTGATGCCAAAAGATAGTTGAATAGAAGTTGTGCAAAAATAGTTGCTCAAAATTGGTTGAATTCCTCGTGCAAAACTAGCAGGGACGGATGAAGAATCAGGATTTATATAACAAATACAAACAATTATGATATGGTCTTAAAAATTTAAGTACATACAATTCTATAGGGTTGTTCTAAATTCTTAAACATTAAAATAATTTTCCATGATGGTTTGCATGTGGTATTTGTATTTTAGTTTTTTTTTTTTGTTTTTCTAAAAAAATATTTGGCATGTTTATGACGCTTTGAGATTTTACAAACGCATATTGGATATAAATTAAGCACAAATGGCACAATTATTGCTAAATGGTATCCTACTCTTATTTAATTTGGCTCTTATTTCCCCTCGCCAGCTCAACTTAATATTTTGATTCTTGTCATCTTTTTAAGTTGATGCTTTACAATCTATTTTGCCTTAAGATCCAAGAATTATGACTGAGATAATGATAGAACTAATTGTACAATTAACTCTATTGTGCAAATAGTTTGAAAGCTATAGCATTTGTTAGAATCGGTTCAAAATCACCTAAATTGGAATTTGCCCAAGACAACCAAAGAATTAAACACATAACTTAAAAGGGAAACTTGCTTCACTACTGGAAAGATGAGGAAGTACAATAAGCTTAGAGCGGCTTGAAAAGATAACATTTTTATACGTTGCTTGATAGAGTTCCACACAAAAATTAGGGCAAAATAAGTTTTTTTCTTCAATAACACAAAACAACACACAACATAAAGGATAAACACCTATAATTTAAGAGGTAGGAAATCTCTTCCCAATCCTAACCGTAATCTCATATATAATCCTAACCCTAAATATATAAGCCCTATTTATATTAAGCAATAATGAATGACAAAAGACTAAATTGCTCTTAGGTGCATAAAAGACAAAGTTTCCCTTTGGCTGGGCATCAACATGATGATACTCCCCTCTCGAAAGACACGTTATCCTCAAGATGGGAAAAAGTGAGGTGTTTGACCTCCACATAGTTGTCTCTGTTTCTTCATCATTTGTCTCCTTGTCACATTCTATAAGAAACTGTAATGTTCGATCCTTGTAACGTATACTGGGGCAAACTTCTCATCGCACTGAAAACACAATTCCTTGGCTCGCTTCTCTTGCATTTCCGTTTCTGTAAAGGCTTGAGTGCCGCTCTCAGTCGTCACCCATGATTCTTGTCTTGTGAAGCCTTCCTCTAAATTTCAACTATTTGAACTTTTGGTATTATTGTGGTTGTAGTTTAGTATGATGCTCCACATGTGCTACTCATATTAGCCTATTCCAGTGTATTATGATCTTCAACCAACCGCGCTAATTCCACAGTTTCTCTCTAGCCCCGTGGTCTCAGCGGCCCGTGTTGCATGTATGTCATCTAAATTCTCCTCCAATATAGCTTCAGAAATTCCTCTTTGTTATCCCGATAAAAGTTCAACTCTCTCTATATTTTTTTTATTGTCCCTTTCTGAGTCAATGCAAAAAATTACTTGCGTAGGTCTTATTCTTGAATGGTTTGGAAATGTTCCGACAAGCAATCCTTAAATTTTTCCAACAAGCGGATTGGATATCTAGTTTCCCTTCACTAAAATTATGCTAGGGCTTGCCCCTCCAAACATAACTTTGTCGCCACGAGCTTCTCTTCCCCATTTAGCTTATTGACCGCAAAATTTCTCTCCACTCAGTACACCCACCCACGTGCGTCTTTCCCTTTGAAGATCGACATCTTCAACTTCCTAACCCTAGCGTCTTCACCCAAGCTTCCTCTATGCAGTTACCTCTATGCTTCAAGAGTAAAAATCCCTCCTTTGATCATTGTCATCCCCCATCCCTATTCCTCTCATTTTTTTCTTCGTGCTTCTTTGTACCCCCTTGCATAACCTCTTCTTTATATTTTGGCCCAATCGTTTCCATCGGAAATCTCTAATCCACCCCCAATCAGAGCCCTAGGAGATTGCTCTTGATGTGAAATGCTTTCCGCATGCTTCTCTTATTCGAACTCTTTTCCTTTCGATTCTCGGATCAATCTTTCGTTAGGGTTTTCAAACTGAACTATGGGCAGGGTCTTGGATTCCATCTCGATAAGTTTCCTCATCTTCTCAAGGTGCTCAAATCGACCCTCAATTCGGTTTTTTATGGATGAAAACCTATCGTATATAGATAAAAACTTTCCTTCTATGGCGGAGAACCTCTTCCTTCTGAATTTATTTGGCTCATCTATTCCTCCAATTTCTTATTCAAATCATCTACTTTTTTTAACTCCCAAATAATTTTTTTGATCATGAATGCGGAGCCTTATAATCTGAAATCTAATTTTTGCTTTGCAACTAGCTTAAATCACGACTGTAGGGTCTTGATCTTGTCTTTCCAGCTAGCTCTTATCTGGACTATATCAAGGCATGTTGTGATCTCGTGGTTGCTCCCAATTAGCTCTCACGCTATATTGCATGGATCCGTCGTTGCCTCTCTATACACTCTTTAGAGTAGGTCACGAAGGCGGTTCTTATGTGTCGCGATCCTGTCAGCCTTCCCTATGCCTCGCAATCTTACGTCGCGATCCAGTTGTTGCTTCCCCTAGATCGCAAGTTGAATTGCCACAGTCTCCTCCGACTCTCCAGTTAGGTCAAACGACCGATCCATTTGATTCTCAAGTCAACAATCTGATATCACTTGATACATTTTTGACGGATTTCCGCACAAAAATTATGACAATAAATTTATTTTTTTAATAACACAAAACAACACAACACATAAAGGATAAACATCTACAATTTGAGAGGTAGGCGATCTCTCCCAAATCCTACAATTAAAGAGGTAAGAAATCTGTCTCAAAACCTAATCCTAAAACTCACAACCATAATCTGATGCTTAACCTTAACCCTAAACATATTAGTCCTATTTATATTAAACAATAATAATAAATGACAAAAGACTTAATTATTCTTCGACGCACAAAAGACCAAATTTGGCTTTAGGCGGTGTAACACATTCAATCAACATGGGAAACACAACTAATGTTAATGTCAGAAGGAAAATCAATCATATATGTATTAAGTTTAAATTTCTTTTAGGACTTTGTATAGGTCTGAAAAATGTGTTCGTGACGGATTTAAAGAAGAAAACATTCCAGAGTACTTTTGTAAATGAGTACAATCACTTTGTGCTTCTGATTTTATCTTGCAATATGCTTTTAAGCATAAATTTGCTGCATATGGTTAGCAAAGAAAGCCATAGATCTTAGATATTTAATTTATAGAAAATAAGTCATTTATTTTTTAATTTTCTTGAAATTTATTTGAGTATCTTACTTTTCTGTTTAATTCTCAGGCAACATCAGAGTTTAGTGCTGAGAAACAGATCCATGATCTACTCTTTCCAAGGTTCCAACAACAGCAGCAGGAGTGGCAATCAGCTCAGACTAGAGACCACTGATACAGCAAGCTTCAGTCTTCATTAATGCCTTTTTAATGAATGGGATTATGGTTTGGCCTGCGCTTTGTTTTAATATTTTATTTAACATGAAAAATTGCAATATGTAAATATATGTTATTTATGTTTGGTTTGAGGAATCAAATGGCAATCTAATTCTTAGGAGAAATTTGCATGCATACCACATGATTCTTATGTATTTACACATCTACACCTAAGCTTAAAAATTAAGTTTTGAGCATTAGATATATAAATACATAAGAATTGTGTGATATGAGCAAATGCAATTCTTTCTCATGACATCTCTATTCATTTTTAATAAAAAAAGCAATACAAATTAATGAGTTAAAAAAATACATAAATAAATAGTTTCTCATCAATCAAAAGAAAAAGAAAATTTCTTTAGTATTATAGACTAGTTTCTCATTTAATATATATATATAATTTTAAGATGCAATGGGAAAGTTATAATACATATTTATTGGGATATTTACATTAACACAATTCTTCTATATTTACATTTTGGACCCAAAAACAATTTGATTTAAATAGTTTTTTTTTCTCTGCAATGTCATTAATGTGTCTAATGTTTTTATGTCCATGTCATTAAATATATAATTATTCATATATTGATGCATATCACATGATTAATATGTATTTACATATTAAATATCCAAAGTTTAAAATGTACTCAAATAACATTTTAGAGTCACAATTATTATTGAGCACCCAATTTTATGCATTTAGTATCTCACACTCAAATTTTGATTTTTACAAGCTAAACATTTTTTTGATGTTTTATAATTAAGTCGAGTGTTTAATAATTATACTCAAATGTTAGATATGTAAATATACGAATTGTACGGTATTTATGCTAATGCCTCTGTAATATGTTTGAAATATTAAAAGTTGTCTCGTTAATTGCCGTCTAAAACAACGAGAATTTTTTTTATGCATAATTTAGTTGAGCGCTAAGATTATGGATTATTTTGACATTTCTGTAAACTCTATAACCAAAATTACTTTATGTAAATAGTCATGGATTATTTCGACAAACTCGAGTGATATGTAAATATAAAAATTTTAGGAGTTAGATATGTAAATAGATGGGAATTGTGTGGTATATATGTACATGCCCCTAACCCCCAAAAATACCATGGGCAGAATCCTGTGGCAGTTTATTCATTCCAGTACACGGGATCCATGATGGAGCAAAAAAAAAATACATATCACTCATCTCCTATGTATTTACATATCTAATACCAATATATATATAAATACATAGGAAATGATAATACTTTTGATGCAATATTAAAGATTTGAGGGATATAAATATTAAAAAAATAATATCTACGTAAAAATATAAGAATTAGATGATAAGTAATAGCATTTTAAATTTTTTTAAGAGCAAAAATTTAAAATCACACATGAGCACATCTTATACCCAAGAAAAGGAGAAAAAAAAAACAGCTTGGAATATCAGGGCATCATGCCAATTTTTTATCTAAATAATATCAAAATTATTTAACTTTTTTTAAAATAACTGAAATAAACCTTTTAATTAATTTCGATATATTAATTAATTTACAAATAAATCTAACAATTTTAAAATTACAATATTTAATGAAAAACCAATATTTTGCCCCTCAATAAAATAAAAACCCCATTTTGGTGTTCCTGGACCCGCGACATCCTCCCCGTCCCAAATTCTCGACTGGCCAGAAACCACCCGCTGTTTTCTTCCTCTCCTCTCCCCAAACCGCGGCAACTCCGCCTACAGCTTCCATTGTTGACGGAACCAATAGAAAAGGAGCCACTGAAACCACAGAAATTTATCACATTTCCCTCCTCCTTATACCAGAAAGAAGATTTGATTATGCTCTAATCGAAGAAAGCAGGAATCTTTAACAGAATCCAGCGTTGAAAGCTCGGCTTAAAAATGGCATTTCAATACCAAAATCAAGCTCTCCCCCCTCCAAATCCTCTCTCTCATCCTCATCAGCAGCGAAATCTCTCGCCTTTCGCATCCCAGCAGCAACCCCACACCCATGGCGGAGTTAAAGGAAAGCAGCAGCAAACTCATAGCTCTGAAGATGAGCTCGGATTCGGAGAAGTCGCAACCGCCGCCGCCACCACAGCAGCCGCTACCGCCGCCGCCCAACGCGCCGCTCCCGCCGCCGCCGAACGTGTATCGCAGCCCCAGTCCCCATCTCCGTGGCAGAGAATGAAGTGGACTGACAGCATGGTTCGTCTCCTCGTATCCGTCGTCCATAGCGCCGGCGATGATATCGCCGGCGTCGAATGTTCCGATCAATACCAGAAGGGGAAAAAGTCGCCGTCTTCAACATCAATGCAGCTGAAGAAAGGGAAGTGGAAGTCCGTATCGAGGTCAATGATGGAGAAAGGATTCTACGTCTCGCCGCAACAGTGCGAGGATAAATTCAACGATCTGAACAAACGTTACAAGCGGGTTAATGAGCTCCTCGGAAAGGGAATGGGTTGTAAGGTTGTAGAAAACCCCGCCCTCCTCGACTCCATGGATCACCTCTCTCAAAAAGCGAGGGAAGAAGCCCGCAAGCTCCTCAGCTCAAAACACCTTTTTTTCCGTGAGATGTGCGCTTACCATAACAACTGTCCTTCAGCTTCCGCCGCTCTCCGGCCGGATCACTCTCCCTCTCTTTCTCCGGCGACTATCAAGATCCAAAAGAAGGGCGGCGGCGGCGGCGGCCTCTGCACGGTAGAGGAAGAAAGCCGACACCTTTGCCAAGAAGACGAGGAGGAGGAAGAAGAAGAAGATGACTACAACGAAGAGGAAAGCGAGGATGAGGATGATGGGAGCCTGGGGGTTAAGAGGAAGGCTGCGTTATCTCCGGCAGCGATGTCTCCATTGTCGTTATCACTGTGTTCGCCGTCGGGATCATCGTCGGCGCAGGGGGAACAGCAGCAGAGAGAGTGGGTGAGAATGAAGCTGGCGGAACTGGAAGAAAAGCGGGTTATTTATCAGAAGCAGGCGCTGCAGCTGGAGAAACAGAGATTTAAATGGTTGCGTTTTAGCAGCAATAAAGAGAGGGAAATGGAGAAGATGAGGTTGTGGAACGAGAGGCTTCGGCTGGAGAATGAGAGGATGTTATTGCTGTTACAGCAGAAGGAAATCAGGCTTTTTGAGTCTGCCGGAAAAGCAGGCGGCGAAGCTAACGGCGGCGAGATTGCTTCTTATCAGTTCCCGGCGGTGGATCGGAACCAAAACTAGTGGGTAGTGTAGATCTTATGGGTTGGTTTTTGATTTAACGGGATTTATTTTTCTCATTGTTAATAGAAAAGTTTTTGAACGGTGAATTAGACTGAAGTTTAATTGTGTTCATTTTGATATCTAATTTGAGTTATAATTAATTTGAGTTAATCAAATCCTTAATATTACCATCAATAATACCGGTATCACTAACATCTTAGAAATGAAATACATGTTATGCAACACAAGTTTATGATACCAAAGTGCAATGAACTTGAACATCAAACTTTAGGTTGAAGATATGTAAATACATAGAAACTGCATGGTATGTTTGTAAATTTCCCAATCACTTACACTGGCGGAGGAGGTAAATCCAGGAGGAGCCAAAAGCCAACACAATCATCTGAATCTAAACTGTGTTGAACAGCAAGAAAATGGAGGCCTCCGCAGGCTTTCTTAGCTGCTTCCCAAGCTTCGGCTTCTCTAGTGGTTACAGAAGTTTTGTTGTATGTAGCGTAGATATATCTGGTGGCTACACCAGCTGATAAGATCAGATAAGCTCTGCTGGTATCTACCTCCATTGAATCAACCTCCAAGCCATTCATCCAAGCTACAAAATACCAAAATCATCACATAGATCGGGCGGTGAATTTCACTCGATCTAGATCGGATCAAGCCAATCGAGATTGGCGCACAAAAGTAGATGTGACGATGTAAGTATACACATAAGACAGACTTGTATTTTTGGGGGATATGTACATGTCATATAGTTATGTATTTATGTATTTAATATTTAAACATTAATATTTTATTGTATGGATTCATATCTTTAAATTACATAAAAAAAATTACTAATAATACCTTTTTTTTTATTGGAAGATTTGCATACATGCCACACAATTCCTATGTATTTACATACTGTACCTATGCATGAAAGATGATTTTAGTTTTTAAAAGTTAAAAATAGTGACATTTTTTATATGATATGAAAGATTTGAGTGCTATAAATATAAAAATTAAATGTTTTAAATGTTTAAATACATAAGAGTTGTAGGGTATGCATGTAAATGCTCTTTTTTTTTGTGTGGTTGTGACACCAAAATGTCATTCAAGTAAATATCAAAGGATTATATACATATATATAATATCCCTCTACTTTTATTCATTTGTATATGCATGTGGATCACAATCTATGCATCAATATGTGTATTAGTTGGTTGTCTGTAAGTTGAGTTTGGAATTTGTTGATAAAAAATGAACAAATTGTTTAAGCTCAAATCACGAAGGGATCAAAGTAGCTTGGAGTAAAGCTTGACTAGACTCAAGATTTGAGCTAATTTTGAATGGAATTGAATTTGCTTATAGAATTGCTCACAATTATAATTGCAGACAAGTGAAGAGAGTAATTAACAAATGAAAGATTTTAATTCATGTCAATCTATTAACCCCAATGTGCAGTTATTAATTGCTTCATGAAGATCATGGCACCAATCAGAGCAATGAATCTAAAAAAAATAAAAAATACCTGCCAGTGGTTTTGCACGAGATGAAGCAACAGCAACACCAGGAACTAATGTCTTATCTTCAATGTCAAAGCCCATAAGATCCAAATCTAGAGTTGCCCCAAATGCTCTTCTTTTCTCTAACGATGAGATTTCTTCCCTCACAGCTGAAAATTTTGAAATTATTACTTCTCATTACATTTAAAATAGATGTCAAAGCTAACTAGTTTCTAAGACATGTTCAAAACCCAATTCCTCTGACACCAAACTTTTTCTTTTACATTTACATCACCCAAATCTTTCATATTGCAAAAAAAAAACACTACTATTTTAGCTTTTAAAAAGTGAAATACATCCTTTTATGCATAGATTAGGAGTTGGATATGTAAATACATAGGAATTAAGTGGTATGTATGTAAAATTTTCAAATAAAAAATGGTATATCAAAATTGGATTTTTATCAAAGCAATTAACCTATACTTAAAAAACTTAAGAAGGGCATTCAAAATTGGCTTGCAGGCAATTTGTCCTCGAAGATCTATATATCATGAAGTGCTTGCAAAATCTATAAGAGAATGAATCACAAACCATTAATAACATTGGATTGCTTCGAGGAAAATGGATACTTTCGCTTAATGGAGCTTCTATTGTCGTTTTTTGATAACTCAAATAGCATCAACAACTTTTGGATCATTTTGGAGTACCCTAAATAAGCATTGATTTGGTATATTCTAGTAAATAAGGGATAAAGCATCTCTTCCAAAATCCATGAATATGATTTATTTCTACACATTATATGAGGTATTTATCACTTTGGCTCAATCCATCCCATACAAATCGAGCCTCATGACTATAGCATTTTTTGTGGTACTTTGCAGAAGGCCAACCATCAATGAATGCTCCATCATCATAAGCCCATTTAACCGTGTTATTCTCTACAAAAGAAAATAAAATATAAACCTACAACACCAAAATGTACTTTTGATATTCAGCCTTGTATAGCCAATATCCTTTCTAAGTCTTCCGACATAGGGGTTTACTTCATGCCCGTCCTCATTTGCTCCTAGAAGCCTACCATCCAAGAAGGTTGCTAGAAATCATTCCCGTCATAGCCACTATTTTAGCTTTACCACAATAATCACTCCCCATCCTCTTCAAACCACCCCTTTGGATTTTGGATGCCTTAGGCCCACTAGCTTTTGCTCGGTTCATCTTTGAGCCAACACAGTACTAGAAGGTTATGCTTTAAAACAAATTGGAATTACCAAGCCTACACTATAAGAAGTATTGTCCATTTTTGTTTAGTTTGTCCCATACCAAGCTAACCAAACGGTTTTATTCACTTGGGTGTAGCTTCTTAGAATGTTACCCATCTTAGGAAAGCTCTATCACATTAATGCTTAATTATGAAGTTGCCAAGGAAATTTCACCTCTTACACAAAAAGGTGCCTCACCTATTCATTCTAACCCTTATACCTGAATCTTATTACTGTGTAGAAAATTCTCTTCTAAAGTTTATATGATCGATTATCTTAATACTGTTGTAAAAATTCTGGCTGCAAACAATTCTTAATTCCTTTTGATGCATTGTTGATATAAAACTTTATTTTCTATACAAGCAATAGATCGTTTGCATTGTCGAAGCACATATTTGGTTAGTTATATAAATTAAATTAATCATCATTCATAATTTAAAAGGTTAAATCATGTCGATGTAGCAAAGATAGAATGAAGGTTTGTAGAGTAAAAACATAAAAGAATCATGCTTTTGAAGTAAAATTCTGTCCAACAATTTATTTAGGGCTTCACGTAATTACTTTTATTTTTTGTTTTGTGTTCTAGTTTTTACTTTTATTTTAAAAACATGTCTGTTTAGTACATTTTTTGCATGTTATTCTTTTTTTTTTGTATTCAAAGATAAAATTAGCTTGTTTTTATATATACTCTCAAAGCAACTAGAAATAACTAAATATATTATAGCATAACAAATATGTTTTATAAAAACATATACAGAACAAAATCAAAATCAAAAGTGAATTCAAATGGTCCCTTAAGTTTTGGGATTCACCTGAATAAGGCAACTGGACAAAAGCCCATTTTTCGCCAAAAAGGTTTTCGGGAAGTTTCATGGGAAATGGATTGTCTAATGCAAGAAGAGGTTTCGATCCTTTTTGAAAGCCGGGATGACGAGTGTACATTGTCTCATAACGCTCTTGTAGCCATAGAAGCAATGAAATGCACTATTAAGTCATCAGAAGACGGCAATCAGCATAAAAGAAACTTGTAAATCATAATAAAGAAAAAAGTCACAATATGTACTAGAAAACACAATGTCTCGAAGCAACATGGCATATAACAAGACACGCATTATACTTATTAGGTAAATTTACATATGCAGCCCACATGTCTTATTAATTTACATATCTCACACCTAAACTTTCATATTTACACACATAGCAGTTTGGTGCTTTAAACTTATGCATGAAAATGCGCGTTCAACCTTTAAAAAGAATCGAGTGTTATTTGGGTAAATATGAAAGGTTATGTCTGAGATATGTAAATAAATAAGAATTGTGAGCTATGTATGTAAATGCCCCTACTTATTATGGAGTTTTGCAACAAATGAGTGGTAGATCACATTCTATCATGTTTGTTAGTGGTAACAAAAAAAATGCAGTCAATATAAGCTCACTTTATAAAGTTCAAGCATAATAATATTCTTCCATGTGCATCATTTAATATGTGTATCAAATAAAATAGAAGAAATAAAAATGGAAAATGATGAAGGAACATCCATCCTCTACTATAGACACGACTAACGGATGCTAATTAGTTCTGTTATTTCCTAGTGCTCACACGCAAGCATACCTTGAACCCATAACTTAAAAAAACTCAGACCGGTGTTGGAGATTCCATTTGATTGCACGTTAATTCTACCTTCATAAAGAAAATTCCAGAGCTCTTACACATAAGGCCTCAGGAGTTGACTTTGACCCTATAAACCAAATGTAGATTATTTGTTCTGATGATAACAGTCATATTGGGGGACTTTTTGTATAGGCATGCATTGAGCATGAACTATAAAAGACCTTCCAAGCATGCATGACTCAATTCGACTCTACAACCATGTTTGTAGTATGGAGATCAGGTTAATCAAGCTAGAATAATTAGCATTAAGCTTTTTATTTGGAATAATAAGTTCGATGGTTTTTGAAAAATAGTTAGAAATAAAGCTATAAATATAGTTTAAGTTTATATTAGGCTCCAGAATTTGCAGAAGGCACAAAGGAAAAAGTTGCACTTTCGAATATGACTTTGTTGTCATCAAATAAATTTAGCTGGTAATAATTAATATTACATAGTATAATCAATATTATTTTAAAAAGGTGCAAAAAAATTCCTTTCAAATACACTAAAATTATCAATTGAAATATAGTGCAGGGCATCTTATCCATGTTTAATCTAATATAAAACACAAAAGAAAAAAATTGTACGATCTTCAATAGCACATACAAAGTGGCTTTTTTAGGGGTCGCTTCTCTAGTTATTTTAAAGTGTGAAACAAATGTTCAACAAGCGTGATGCCTTTGTACCATTTCCTGCAAAACAAAATAAGATTACATTAAATAGTGCATTAAAAATAAAATTGTATTCAAATGAATTACGCAAATATTTTACACGTGCTTCCAATGTATCGCTAGCAAATGTATGCTGCATTGCATCAACTTGAGAGCTCTCTCCATTACAGATGCATGCGTATTAGGATCTTCACTTTCGATCACTACCTCACCTAACTCACGATGGTGTTGTATTTCAGTTTATGACATGTTAAAATATATATCATGACTATCATGCTGACCAATAAAATTATGTACGGTGACACAAACAATGACAATATCAGCAAGAACACTCAACGAAAATAATTACAAGAGAGTTAAAATTAAAATTTCTCTTTCCAATTAAGCAATGTCATTTTCACTATATTACATAATTGGGCATGATGATGATTGCATAGCTCTTACGTTACTGAGTATCCGTGAGATATTGTTCAAAGTTATTCAATTAAATGATACATGCAGTAACGATAAGCAGCTAATAATTTATTGATGTTTGCTTAATATGAATTAATAGGGTAATTTCATCCTTGTGACACGAAATGTGCTTTCCTCAGCAATGTCATTTTCACTATATTACATAATTGGGCATGATGATGATTGCATAGCTCTTACGTTACTGAGTATCCGTGAGATATTGTTCAAAGTTATTCAATTAAATGATACATGCAGTAACGATAAGCAGCTAATAATTTATTGATGGTTGCTTAATATGAATTAATAGGGTAATTTCATCCTTGTGACACGAAATGTGCTTTCCTCCACCGACCAACACAATACTCTCCATCAGTGATTGATCACTTGCAACTAGAAGCAACATAAATAAACTGACAGTCAAATGAGATGAAATTATCATATTTTGATAAGTAGACCCATTTTTATTTTTATATTGCGACTCTTAATTCATAACAATCAATACAAGTGTACCGTCAATAGTTCCAATTGCATTAACAAAGAAAGAAAAAAATTATGAGTTATCTCTAACGTAAAGGTGGCAACCGGATTCTACTGCCGGCAAATTGATGGACTTATTTGTTAAGGATATAATAGCTTGTAATAATATTGAAGTAATTACAACCAATTCCAGTAAATGCTAGAAGAAAACATATAATTATCTGTAAGAATGTGAATGTGTAATACCACTAAGAAATATCCCAAGTTTATATTTCTTGTGCCTTTGAACAGGCTATAACTTACCAGAATTTCACATAGCAATATAAAGATTTTTGCAGTAACATAAAATAATATTGAGGCGAATAATATTATCACAAGCCACTACTCATGCTTATAGATAATAACTCATTGAACCAAAAGAATCTATCTTAAGACCTATTTAATAGGGCATATAGATGACATCGGTACGTGTTGAATATTATAGCCGGTCATCTTTTATGCCCATATTATAAGTACAAAAACTAGGTAAAAATAGTTGAGTATTTATGCTTAAATATTATGTTATTGTATGATTTTTATGATAGTTTTGTTCAATGTTGTGTAGAAAATTTACAGGGTAACAAGTCAAAAAAATGTCAAAAGTATTGTGGTAAAGTATTGTTGCAGAGTTAATGTAGCAACATCGGGGTGCCACTGTAGCAGCACTGGGGCGACACTATACAGCGTTAGGGCTG
>NW_018164739.1:2496446-2540931 GCF_001263595.1 Phalaenopsis equestris | reverse complement strand
TGCTGAACCAGGGAAAAAATGACCAAAAACCCGAGAGCTTGATAATACGATGCTTGGAATGTAGCACCGTAGTACATATAGAAGCGCCGCAACGTCACGTTGCAGTGCCCTCGTGCCACGAACTGAATGTGTTCAATTTTTTACGCGTTTTGAAGGTTCTGATACAACTTTTTGCCAAAAATAGATAAAATGCAGCTTTTTCTTCATTTCTAGGGAGAAAAAAAATTTAGAGTAACAAGTCAAAAAGTAGAATGAGTTTTCTTAATTTATTGTCTGCTTAACAGATGAGTTTATTAAATTTTCAAAATGATATTTTTCTTCAAGCCATGAACTAACTTTGTTATAATTTATTGTCTGCTTAGCATATGAGTTTATTAAAATTTCAAAGTAGAATCCTACTATTAGCATATGAGTTTATTAAATTTCAAAGTAGAATCCTACTATCACCCCTATGTCAGATCAAACTCACAGTTTTCTCTTAACACAATTGGAACAATTGACAGTACGCATGTACTGGCCATTGTCAATTGGTAGTAGCAATATATGTATTAAAATAGAAAAAGATTTACTTATCAAAATATGATATTTGTTGCCTCATTTGATCGTCAGATTATTTATGTTTCTTATAATTGACAGGAATCATTGACTGATATGAAAGTGTTGCATTGGTTGGTAGAGGGTGGCACATTTCGTGTGACATAATGACGATGTTATATAATTGATTCAGGCCACTCAAACACCAATAAATTAATAGTCTTATCATGGATATAGGTATGGTCTAAATGAAGATTGTTGAGCAGGATCTCTCCAGTACATTTCGTGCGACACAATGACGATATTATCTAGTTGATTCTGGCTACTCAAACACCAAAAAATTAATAGTGTCTTATCATGGATATAGGTATGATCTAAGTGAATATTATTGAGCAGTATCTTGTAGGAACTCAGCAACGAAGAAGCTATACAATAACAAAATATCATGCTCTATTATGTAACACACTGATAATATTTGGTAGAAAAAAGAGATTTTAAGTTTTAACTCATATGTGATAATTTTTGTTGAAGGTTCATGTTAATATTATCATTGTTTACGTCATCTTACATAATTTTATTTTGAGATTTTTACATACATAACATCCAAAACATAATTATTTATATATTTCACACTTCAAAATTTTATTCTATGAGTAAAACACTTAAAACTTAAAAGCTCCCCAAAATCACACCTTCTATTCACGTCCATCAAATTCTTAGTCTCATCCTTCATGGAGATCGCCGACATTGATAAGTCGGAGCTACGTGGCATTGGCGAGCAAGAAGCAAGTCGTCTTCTTCCCGTTCCCAACATATATGTCGGCAACTAATACTGAATGGTTGACAACGAAGGGGATGTTGGAGACGGTAGCCAAGAGGACTCATAGATAACTTTTCCAACAATGAATTTTATCGCATCATACTCCTTTGTAATCACCTTGAAATGGACGCCCTTGCAACAAAAATATTTACCAAGACATCTGCAGTCCAACGTTGCCTCTGCGCAGCCCCGGCTCACCCAAACACCCACGTCCTGGAATGCTATTCATTCCACTGACCGCACCATTGCGATCAAGCTCAAGCAATTTTTTGCTCTGAAACAAAGCTTTCTAAAGAGAGTAGAGCTCAATCAGACCTCAAAAAAACTCAACCAAAGCTCGCCAACGTAATTTTCTCATAACTTACAAAATTATAGCCACAAAGTTGGAATCTGAACTCCGGTCCAAATCGAAGGAAGGAAGGCAGAAAGAAAGGCGTGGAAGTGTGGTCGAGTGCGTCATGTCAGACATTAGAGAAGGTGTTTATTTTGTAAATTAAAATTTTGGGGTGTGAAATATATAAATAATAGTGTTTTGGATGCTATGTATGTAAAAAACCCTTTTATTTTTCAGTATCATCGTTATGATATATATTTTAACATGTCAAAGTTAAATGTAGTGTGACAGGGAGTAGGTTGAAACAACAATCGAAAGTGAAGTCCTAACGTGCTTGCATCTGTCGAGGAGAGAGCTCAAAATAATACAATGTGATATGCAATTGTTATTAATTTATAGGAAGCACGTGTAAAATATTTGCATAATTTATTTGAACAAAAGATTATTTTTAATGTGCTGTTTAATATAATCTTATTTTGTTTTGCAGGAAATTATTTGAAGACATTACACAAGTTTAAATATTTGTTTTATATGTTCAAGAAAATAAGAGAAATAACCCGTAAGATAGCTACTTTGTATGTGTTGTCGAAGATTACATATATTTTCTTTTTTTTCATTTGTGGTTGACGTTGGATTAAATAAAAAGAAGATGTTATGAACTGTTTTCAATTGATAACACAACTTGAATATTTGTTTCAGAGATAACGAGAGAAGCAGCACCTAAGAAAGTTACTTTTTATGTGTTGTTGAAGATCATACATTTTTTTTTTTTTAATTTCATTTGTGTTTTATTGTTGGATTAAACATGAAGATGTTCTGCACTGTATTTCAATTGATGATTTCAGTAAATTTCAAATAAATATTTTGCACTTTATTAAATAAAATTGGTTATAGTACGTAATATTAATTATTACCACATGAGTTTATATGCATTAACTCTTAGTAAATCAAATGCACATTAGCAAGCGAATAACTCTAATTAAATCAATAAATGGTGATTGATTATTAAAATCAAAGGATTGATTAAATTTTCAATATTTTAAAATATATAGTGAGAATTAATCTCTACCATTGTAATGAAATAATCAAAATCTAATCAAGTTTATGTGTTCTAACAAACCTAGCAAATTCTTAAATCCTCACATAAGTTGTCAAAAAGCTTTACAGGATTCAACTAGATTTACTAAATTCACAGTCAAACATCTTCTGGGATTTAACTATTTCAGGATTTACTAAATCCTGATTGACAGGATTTACTAAACCCTACTAACTTTAACCAGACATGATGCCAAACAGCCCCGGCGGGACTTATTTCGGCACTGATATGCCAAATAATCAAAAAATCAGTCATGCATCGCAACCATGCCAGGAGCAAGCCAATCATAATTGGTCTGTGTTTTCAAAGGGACATAAATTATATAACTTACCCGCTTACTAGGAACAGCTTTGATTCCCAACTCGTTGCAAGCTTTAGTTATAATCGTTTGCATCTGCGATCTACAAGAAGGAGAAGCAACCCTATTCACATTATCTCCAAACAAAAAAACAAATACACACAAGCCAGGGGGGAGGAGAGAGAGACCTGAAAAATCGAATCCTTTCGGGTAAGGGCACACCGAGCTCTTGGGTGATGGAAGCAATGGCGTCCCTGAGAGTAATGCTGTTGATGACATTGTTCGGGAAGTACCTGGTGTACTGAAGTGAAAGCGACGAATCGCATACCACCAGTTCCCAAACCTTCTTTCCCCTTTCGTCCAGTATTGGTCTGGAGCAGAAGTCCAACTCCCACTCCGTGATGCTCTCCGCCGTCCGATCCGCATCCAGGTCCAAGAAACGCACCTCCGACGTCGGATCAACCTCATCCTCTTCTTTCTCCTCAGTTGCCCCCGGTTCGAACACTGTGCTATCGCTAGGCGACGTGACGGAGCTCGACGGTTGGATCCAGCTGAGGCGTCGGTGTATTGAGGAGGCGTTGGAGATGAATCTCCTCGAGTACGGGAGTGTGATGGAGAAGGATTGGGGATAACAGATGGTAGATGCTGATGAATGCGGTCTAGGGTTTCGGATTCGGGGAGATTGGAAGCCGATGGTGGCCATCATAAGAAGAAGAACGATGAACTCTCTACACCCGCCACTAGCTGAGCTGAGTTGCAGCTCGGAAGATGGAGAATGGGGAGACGTTATCCACACGACAGCGGTTAAAAAAATTCATCAATATTTACAAAAAGTTTACTGAGTTTGTAATATTAAAATTTTACATACTTGCCCCTCAATTCTTATGTAATTAGAGTCTTCTAGACAACATAAAAAGTTGAAATTAAATAGTTAATATGCATGGTGGCAATGTGTAAAACCACATGACAAAGCATATAATATAGAATTATTTATAAAAGTTTTAAGTTGTATAATCATAATGAAAGAGAGAAGTATAATAATCATGAGGAGAAATGGTAGGTATGAAGCTCCTTGATAAAAATAAATCTAAATGATATTCCACCAATTGTTTAGACTTGCATTAAACACAATACAAATGAGTTAAATCAAAATAAAGAGAAAATTAATGTATTATAAAAAGATTAGACTTTCATCCAAATTAGAAAAAAATGGTGAGAAATTCATATTGATATGTATATTATGATGGATAATTGGATAACAATAAACTTTTTTTTGAATATTTTAAGCTCTATTTGAATAAAAAGTATTCTCTTGATCGAATCTCAAGCCTATAAAATATTTTGATAAATTTATTGGATTTCATAAATTTAAGTTAGGTAGGAGTTAGTAAATCCAGATTTATCAAAACCAGATGTTGCTAAATTCGGAATAATGCTTGGTTCAATTAATGTTAAATCTAATTAAATCTGTTTGAGATGTTTGGCATAAATCCTTTGATCAGTTTTCTTCTTAAACTATACTGTTAACTCCACCTAATAGTTGGATTTAATAAATCCAAATTTACATTGCAAGATAGATGGAACAGGAAGAAAATTGGATTTAACACGGTGTCAAATTTATCTAACATAATTTTAATGACAACAAAAACAATAACAACACGTCTTTATCTCACTATGTGAGGTCGGCTAAGTGAATATTTTTTCCCCATTGTGTCCTATTGAGTTTCGTATTTTCATTTAATTCTAATAACTTAAGTTCATTTTTTATATAATATGCACAAGTTTTTCTAGGTCTAACTCTGCCTTTCTTAATATCATTCAAATTTAAAACATCTAATCTCCTAACCCAATCATCAGATGGTCGACGTTTACTGTCACAAAACCATCTAAGACGACTCTCTCTAATTTTATCTACCAATAGGCCACACCAACTCTATCATGAATATATTCATTTCGCATTTTGTCTTAAGTGTCAAGCCACTCATCCACCTAAGCATTCTAATCTCGGCAACATTTAACTTTGTTTTATGCTTCTCTTTTAAAGGTCACATTTTGCGTTATAGAGCATTGTAGGTCTCACCATAATCTTATAAAATTTTCATTTCAGTGTAAGTGATACTTTTCTATCACACAATGTCTGATGCATTCCTCTACTTCAACCAACCAACTTGAATTCTACTAATAACATCCCCATCTATATCACCATCACTTTGAATACATCACTTCACCATCACTTTGAATAATAGACTCGAGATATCTAAAGCGTTCACACCTTTTAATGATTTGATCGCCCATAGTTACAACTTTGCCACTAGAGCTACTACTACTAAAACTACATTCCTCGTATTCAGTTTTAGTTCTACTCAAACGAAAGCCTTTAGTCTCCAATGTAGACATCCATAATTCAAGTTTTTCCTGAACTCTTTCTCTAGTTTTATCCACATGAAAGATATCATCGGCGAAAAGCATACACCAAGGTACATCTTCCTGTAATTGTCCAGTAAGAGCATCCATAACTAAAGCAAAAGGATATAGGCTTAAAGCTGATCCCTGATATAATCCAACTGAAATAAGAAAATATTGGGTCAATCCTCCTTTAGTTTAAGCACAATTAACAACTCTAGTAGACATATCTTTAAGGGCTTAAAAATATGTCATATCACACCTTTCTTTTATAGAACTCTCCAAAGGATTTCTTTTGGAATCTTATCATAAGATTTTTTCTAAATAAATAAAAATCATAAGTAAATCCTCCTTATTCTCTTTATACTTCTTCATCAAACCTCTCAATAAATGTATATCATCTATTGCAGACCTCCCCGACATAAATTCAACTGATTATGAGAAATCTTTATAATGCGTTTTAATTTATGTTCAATTACCTTCTCTCATAATTTTAAAGTATGACGCATCAACTTAATTCCTCTATAATTTGCACACTCTTGTGCACCCCCTTTATTCTTAAAAATGAGGACTAAAATACTCTTTCTTCACTCCTCTGAGCGTCTTTTTAGTTTTTAAAATAATATTAAAGATTTTAGTAAGTCAACAAACTTACAAATCTCTTAAATATTTGCACACCTCAATTGGGATATTATCAGATCTTGTTGATTTTCCACCATTGATTTTTTTAGTCTCTCAACTTTCTTTTTACTAATGTGACAATAAAAATATATTATTTTATTATTATTAACAATATTGCAATGATTAAGGTCAATTATATTTTCAGAAACTTCATTAAAAGGTTTATCAAAATAGCTCACCCACATATTCTCAATAACTTTTTCTAAGAAAAACACTTTTTAATTTTCAACTTTAATACACATGATTTAGCTCTTTATTTTTTTTTTCTCTTTGTTTGGCTAGTTTATAAATATATTTTTCAACCCTCTTTAGTATCAAATTTATTACAAATATCAATAAAATATAATTTTTAGCATTACAGATTATTCTCTTAGAATCCCTTCGGGTCACCTTATATTTTCTCAGTTCTCTAAGCTTTTACATTTAAACCAATTTTTATAACACTTTTTATATTTTATTTTTTTCTGCATGTTATTATTCCACCTCCAACAATTTTTATTTATAGCAACTTTTTTTTATTCTCCAAATACATCTTTTGTCACTTGTTTAATAGTGTTTGTTAGTTTATCTCACATAGAATTTGTTTCTTCATGAACATCAAATCATTAAATCTTAAAGTTTACTCATAAAAATAATTTTTTTTGTCTTTAAGGTGCCCCCATCTATTCTATGAAAATGATTCCTAATATGTTTTATTTTATAACTCTTCATCTTAAAATTCAAAACTAATAATTGATGTTGAATGATTAAATTCTCAGTAGGAATGACCTTACAATCTTTACATTATAGACGGTCTCCTCTTCTCATAAGAAAATATTTAATTTGTGTTTTATTAGATCCATTAATGTGCTCGTCTCTTTTCTTAAATAAAGTATTAGCAATAACAATATTATATGCTAAAGCAAAATATAGTATGACTCTACCTTCTTCATTAATCACTCTAAAACCGTAGCTAACATGAATAATTCTAAAATCTTCTACTTCTCGATCAACGTGTTAATTTAAATCTCATCCAATAAATTTTTTTTTATTTAAGAGGTATCACTTGTATTAAGTCTTCTGAGTCATTCCAAAATTTTTCTTTAAAACTTCTATCTAAACCTACTTGAGGAGCATAATATTAAAAATCTTGGTATCAAAAACAATCTTAAGGGCTATAATTCTACCTCCAATTCTATTAATTTTTACAATATTATCTTTCAAACTCTTATTTATAATTATATCTACACAATTTCTAGTGCGACTCTTATCTGAATACCAATGTTTAAAACTTAAGCTATCCATCTTCTTAGTCTTTTCTCCAACCTATTTAGTTTCTTAATTACTCAAAATATTTATCTTTGTATAAATCATAATATCAACTAATTCTATTAATTTACCTATGAAAGTACTTATATTTCAAGATTTTATTTTAATAGAGTTTAATAGACAAACTTCTTTACCTACATTTGTCTGTAATGTGAGAACTCTTGTTTATTTGACACTCCACCCGGGCGCCGATGTAGCAGTCTTGACACACTTTTCACTATATTCGGACCTTACAACGCGTCGCTTTCCAATGAACGCCCGAGCATTTATACAAAAGAACAAAAAAATTCATGTCATAATTTTTTAACAAATTTTATGTTTTTTATTTATTACCTAACACAACCTTCCAAATTCCAAATTTCACATATGGAGCTTGAGACTCAACAATAACAGTGTTATCTAACATAATTCTCATATTTGGCTGAATTGTTAGATCCATATGCAAATCCTCTTAGAAGCTTACTGCTAAACACTGCCTTCATTGGTAACTCTATCATAAGCATGAATAGAAATCACACATTTTAAGTGTTATTGCTCACCATTTACAATAAAAACGAAGACTAATAAGAACCAGAAGGATAGGGATATAGTTATTAACGACAATGTCTGCTTGCAGCATTATTGTAGAATGAACTTGAAGATCCTTTAAGAGTAATAATATCATTTATAGAGGGCCCAAACCTTGAGTTGCACACTCATTCAAACAAGGCTGCATTTACATGACAACATATCACCCAATTCCTATGAATTTATATATTTAACACCTGAACTTTGATTCTACATTTATACCACCTAAAGCTTTCTAATCACAACAAAAATATCACCATTTTAACTTGTACACGTTATCATGCATAGGTAAGGAGGTATGCATGTAAAAATCGAAGTTTAGGTGTTATATATGTAAATACACCGGAACTGAGCGGTATATATGTAAATCTTAAATAAAACAATAAGAATACTAACAGACTGGTCAGATCGAAAAGCATATAAATAGAATGCTGCACCCAATAGTGAAAACACTATAATTCAAACTTCTAACCCAAAAGCTTGTATTAAAGTTCTAGTTTCATGAGCATTATTAAGCTCGCAAACAGAGCATAAAAAATAAGCTTACAGTGACCACAAAAAAGCTGTTGATACAGCCAATGAAACGCTAGAGGGGGAAAAAAAAGTTACAAAAACCAGATATAAAATTTGGTAGTGTGAGAGAGCTTCATGAGCTAAGCTCTCTCAATCTGCAAGCTCTACAATCTTCACCACCGAAGCATCCCCCACTTTTTGGCAAACAACAACACGATCGTGTGCCTTGATCACACCAGATGCAATGCCATATTCCAAGGCAACCTTCAGAACTGATTCATTTGTGGCACCAGTGGACTCAGCCTGGTCAAATGAAAACAATTAGCATTTCAAAAGTTTGTCCCCCAAGAAAAAAAAAAGGAAGATTTGCATGCATACCGAAAAAAAACATCATTGTCCATGAAAAAAGGAAGATTTGCATAAATAACACTTGATTCTTATGTATTCCTATGTATATACATATCTAACACCAAAATTTCAAGCTGTACGTAAATAACAACTTACTTATGCATAAAAAGTTGTGTTTCACCTTTTAGAATTTAAAATGGCGGTATTTTTTTATTGATATGTAAGATTTGGGTGGTACAAATGTAACAAAGCGAACTTTAAGTGTTAGATATGTACAAGTATGTAAATGGCCCAAACAAAATAGCATACCAACAGTTTGTCAAAACAAAGGATGTCAAAGATGATCAGCTGTTAAGAAATCATGGTATGCAGTTTGTCAAAACAAAGGATGTCAAAGATGATCAGCTGTTAAGAAATCATTTACGAGTTAAAATCATAGAAAATTGGGTGGGTGGGTGATTGGGTGTTTGGCTAAAAAAGGTTTCTATTACCAGAACCCAACTCAAAATAAATAGAAGAAAACATTCTCTCCCAGGTCATTAAATAACAAAGGCAGGGAAAGGCATGTTCCAAAAATTGTCAATTTAATAAAATAAATTCTGTAATTTTGTAAATTTGTAGTTTAAATATCAATCTCTAATATAAATAGAAAGCACAGTGTCCTGCTTGGTTGAATTCTATCGCATGATTCCTTCCACCACAGAGCATTCATGAACTCATGAGACGGACAAAAGGGTAATCTTTTCCAGAGAAATTATTTGGGGAACTCACAGTCCGATCATTCAAAAATCATGGCACTTTTATTAATACCATAATGCAGAGGCTGATAGAAAAATCAATTTGTCGCGGACACACCAGTAAGAAGCATTATGTGCAAAGCAAAATGGATCATAATTGTAAATGAAGTACTATATTGGGTGTAAAACGGAAAAAGGGCAGCCGGACATCATGTCATTCAAAAGTTCCGTATAGTTCAACAGAAAATACGAAAAATAGATAGAACATTAAAAACTACGCAGCTGCACAAAATTAACAAATTATATTATTACATGAGTTCTAGAAATAAAAACCCCAAAATAGAGAGATACTTACAGGATGTCGGGGGTCAGCAAGCATTGGGAAAAGACCTCTCACTATAAGAGATTGTCTTGCCTGCAGATTTCATTGACAAAAAAAAAACTATAGATATCATTTCCAAAAGAAAATAATAATTTATAGTGCCAGGCAAAACAAGTAAATGTGCAAGGCAAAATTCATCAATTCTAGAAGCATAAAGCATGAATAGATTAGTGAAATAGTCAAAATATTTTCCTAACCTCAAAAGCACCCGTGAAGCTCCATTTTAATTGGTTTGTCTTAAGCCGAGGAATGACGACAGATATAACAGGCATGGTGGGCCTATATTTTGCAATTAGCCTAAAGACACAGATAGAATTCATGAGGGTTTGCAAATGGAAGAACACATAAGTAGCAAATCCATAATTTATGTGTGCCGTTTGAACATTACCTAGCAGCTCTTCCAGATGAAGTAAAGCAGACAATGACAGAAGCCTTAACTTTAATAGCAGCGCGAACCTAAGAAAACATCACAAACATAATAAGAAAGAGCAGGCAAGGTAAGAAGCTACAAAAGAGGCAAAAGAGAAAAGAAATTATTGACATACAGCAGAAGAGGCAATTGACTCCAAATGGGTCATTGGTTCTCCAACGAATCTTACGGTCTTTTTGAAATATAGTTCATGGTTGAAAACTTTCTCCGCCTGTAATTATATGTTTTAAATGAATGAAAAAACTACCAAACAGATATCAACATTCAGACATATTAACAAGACAAAGGAAAGAAAATTTCAGTGAAGCACATAAGAATATGGGTAAGAAGGCTTCCTAAACATATTTAGGCACTCAAAAGAAATGAACAAAAAAAGTAACTTTCAGACTTTAAATAACAGTGCATGAATTTAATATGCGTAATTATCAATCTTGAAAGCCAAAACACCCGTGTGAAAAGTCACAAACTGGTAGAATGGCTAACAAGAAGTATAGAATAATTATTCATCCAAAAACTATTGCAGCATACTTCCAATGCTATTAGAGATTAGTTGGGCAACTCTTAAAAAGATTGAAAGGAATAAAGGTTGGGGAATGGCTTTATAAGCACAATTTACTTCCTTATATCAAAGTTCAAGAAACTCTGCACCCGAAATTTTCTCAATTTGGTGTCATACGAAGAAAAAAAAAATGGTAATTCCACTCACAATGCAAACTCTGTTACCAGTAAAAAGCACATAAAATATTGTAAGTGGAAAAAATTTTAAGATATTATCATCAAATACAACACTATGGAACAAAATAAAACTCAAAAAATCAAGAGGCACATGCCTGCTGTAAAAAGCCTTAAATAATCATTGTATAGGATGGTTACGACTAGAGCTTCCTCACCTAGTCAAATAAATCTTGCATTAACTTTATAGTAGTGAAGATGCGAAAAGTATATGTAATGATTTATGCATATTACTAATTCATAGTACAAGCATTACAAACGAATTCAAAAGTTCATTACTAAACTTGGATGAATTGCTAAATTCATATTATACTGCTTCCATAGGCAGCGTGGCACTGTTTCAAGCTCATAAATGTTACTTTTGATTTTCATTAGCAGTTCTATCCAGCATATCCACTTTCTCCCCCAAAAATACTAAAGCATTAGTCACCAACGCCATAACTAAACATACAAACTGACAGCATTTAGAAAATTACATTAAAAAGAGAGTCAAACTAACCTCTGCGCATATTTTGCAGACTGTTGAGATAGTTTCAACAGGGTATAATCCTCTAAGAGTTTCAGCGCCCAGAAGAATTGCATCACTCCCTGAACCCAATGAGAACCACAAAAAATACAAATCATTAATATTTTGTATATCTTTAGATGATTCATTATAGTGAGCAGAATGGCATTTATTAAAACACTAAAATCAAAGAGGATTAGGAAACAGACATACCATCAAGTACGGCATTTGCCACATCAGTTGCCTCAGCACGAGTTGGTCTGAGATTGTCGGTCATACTATCAACCACTCTGGTAACCACAGCAGGTTTTCCAGATGTATTACACTTGTACAAAGCAGCTTTCTGAAATAAAAACACCTGAAGAAGGAAAATAATAAGGAATTAAATTTCCAAGTTGATAGAAAATTATTATAATAAGGGTCGAAGCTTTTTAAAAGTATGAGACGTGATACATCAAAATAATGACAACAATTTATTCAACGCAATGATAATAAAATTCATCAAATAATTTGGGAAAACATTATATAAATTTTGGCCTGTCAAATGAAAGGACATTTTCAGAAACTTTGGTCGGCTGAATTAATTGGCATTATCACATAAGTTATGCAAGTTTTATCCAAATTTGGTTTCAGAGAAGACTTAAAACCTTTAGTAGAAGTCAAATATTCAGCCATAGGGATGCATGAGAGCAGTACGGGTTATGGAGATGAGCAGAATCTAGCCAAATCTTAAAGAAATAATTAGATGGACTAGTTCTGGTCCAAATTCATATAATTCCTTCTATTTATGCACAACCTTGTAAATTTTTTTCCTCAAAATAAAAGTAATCTTGAAGATATCATCCTATCATCATTACTAGGTGCTCAGTACCTTAATTTGGCTTATTTAAACTAAGTCTCTCTTATATTTCAAGAGTGATTTTTATACCGGCCAAAGAGGGTAGTTACTAATTTCAGCAAGAACAATGCAAGAACTATGAAAAAAAGTGAATAATATGAAGAATAAGATAATGGCTAAACACCATCGGGGCGGCAATGCAGGATGCAACTACAGGGTTAGGTTTGGATAGACTGAAATCTCCTAAGAGAACAAACACAAGTTTCAAAACCCTCTTACCCAACCCACACAAAATAGCCCCTATTTATAAATACTAGACTCTCCCAATTACACGTATGTCATCCTCAAACATAGAGATACAACAACAACTGTAACACAAACCAAGACATAAATTGAAATAAAATTCTAGCTCCACATCATTCTCCCGGGGTCGGTAAGGTTCCCTCATAGTGAGAGATTTCAGAATTTGAGTTCCAATGAGCAACCAACATAGAAACATTGAAAGTGATGAAGTTGCTCTACTCCTCGATGGAATAAGTTTGGTGATCTAAGCATCATCCAACATTATAACTATTGAAACTGGATCAAAGGGTCTCGAGCACCAATTTTAAAGCATCTCAATCTACTTGCCATTAATTTCTTGAGAACCAGAACTAATAGATGCAATACAGCTTGCCTCATATTAGGGTTGAAATGCAGTAACTTGAGCTTTCAAGCTTGATTGTTGTCGAAATAATGATTACTGATCCATATGCTCATTTATATCAGTCTGATGCTAATGACTAAGAAAAGAACAATCAACATTTCGTCTGGTTTGATCATTTTGCAAATTATTTAATTCAACTAATTTTAGCTCTAATTAATTAAATATATAAATAAATAATATTTATTATAATATTTTTATATTCATTTTTTAAGCTTCATTTAAAAATGATAAATTTATTATTTTTTAAATCATTTTAGTTAAATTTGAGTCAAGCACAAACCGCAAACAAACAAATGACTCAAATCAAACCCAACACGAACATGTAATTTACGAGCTATTTCAAACATAAGTTGATTTTGAAATAAATGAATTATCGAACAAGCCAAACATGAATAAACATTAGATTCAAACATGAATAATATTACAAAACAAGCAGAACCACTAAAACTTGGGCATGCAAAGGTACATCACCTCACCTGTCATAGGCTAGGACCGGTTCATTAATAATTCAGTTCATGATGAAAATTATGTACAAACATCCATTAATTTCTACTGAATGCTAAATACCCTACATGTTCTAGAAGTATGTTTGCATAACTTCCATCCGTGGTCTACCCCCCATCCATTGATCAAGCTACCAGGTTATTAGTACCCAAATTAATATGATGCTTGGGGCCACTTCAAGGTACAGCCTAAGTTATTTACAAATATCCATTAATCTCTACTGAACGCTAAGTAACATATTAACTAAATATTCTAGAAGTTTGTTTGCATAACTTACATCCGTGGTCTACCCCCAATCCACTGATCTAGCTACTAGGTTATTAGTACCCAAACTATTATGGTGCTTTGACAATTAATTGTCAAGATAGATGGCCACTTCAAGGTACTGCCTAAGTTCTAATGTGAATATTCGTATCCACAAAAAACAATATGAAAGGCAAGAGTATAAGGCAAGAGTACAGAAAAAACAGAAGGCAGGAGAATAGAAACTTAGAAAGCTGCTGCATTTGTCATAGATCTAAGGCCTCCTATAAGTCTAATTCTTTAATTTCGGCATGCATATTATTATAATGGATATAGAAGAAACAGAATATGAAAAGAAATCCAAGCAGATAATTTTTAAAAATTAACCTAGCTAAGTTCTTTTTTTCCTTGAAGAATAAAGCGTGAAAACCCAAAAAACGGTGATACCAGATAAGTCCGGCATGGACATAATCCAAATTTTTATGATTTATTACAACTTATTCCATAAGAAAGTGGTCTGATGTTATCCAATGGTAAATTATTATCATAAAAGAGTCATCAATATATTAAGTATAATTTGTATAGTTGAACTAATCAATATTCATTTTTATCCCAGAAAGAATAATTATGTGAATTCATTAAATTTTGTATCTTTCTATAACAAAAATGATTATAAAAGACATCAAAATGATATGATATTACCTTTAATATTTTCCTCATGAGGCTAACTGAAGCATGCTATTCGGAATCCTCATCATCATTAACCTTATTCCAACCATTTGAGACCGGCATCATGAACACATCTCTTTTATTCATTCCAAATGAATACAGTGAGAGGCGTTAAACCAACTGTTTGCAAATTGTTTTGAACTACTACAATCCATATAAACATTATGTCTACACACTGTTGTCCCTAATCCTCCAATACTAATTTTATTTACAAGTTTAATGGATGAAATTTCTACATTAAAATGTATATGTCCAAACTAAAGTCTATTTTCATCTCTTCATCTTAAATAAATGTCATTCTAACATTTCCTTTATATAATCACTCATTATCTTTTCTAATTTTGCTTAGCAGTCTTATTCATTTCACACTCAATTTAGATATCAATAACTTTTTTAGAACACACTCCATATCATTTTAACACCGTCATAATAATTATTTTATAAAATCTACTATCAAAACTCAATGATCTTATCATAACAAGCTCTTAAGGTATTTCTTTATTTTAATCATCTAGTCTTAACTTTAAAAGAGATTATATCTCTATCTTTTTTTTTTACAACCCCACAATCATATCCATCTTACGGATTTATCATTTCCCTCATTGGGTATGAGACACATAAGAGCATTTTATTCATAATCATAGTCATCAACATCATTAAACTTGCTCTAATTATTTGGGGGCAGCATTATAAATCATCATTCTGTCATCATCATCATTAATCTTGCTCTAATTATTCAGGGTCAGCATTATAAATCATCATTTTCAATTCCTTATATTTGAATATTCTAATGCTTAACATATTCTTTGCAAATCATTTTAAACAACTACCATCTACGTAAGCTTAGTTCTATCCCTTTTCCTCCATAATATTCTAGCATTGATTTTATCAACGAGTATAATAAATGCATTTTATACACTTTGATGCATTTGTCCCAACTGAAGTATACTTTTAGTCTGAGTCTTAAATAAATATCACTCCAACCTTAACATTAATATAATCATTCATTAAAAACCATCCTAATTTGTCACACGTTTATAGTAACCTTCTCATTTCTGCAACACCCACAAATGAATGAATTTTCATAGCCTAAGATTCATATCCTACAATATTTATTTTTAAGACATCATGATGTACCATCGTCACATAAAACTCACGAGTCAATTCTCCATCATACTCATCCAGCCTTAACTTTAGAAATTATACAACATCTATATCTTCTTTTAAATAATAGATACAGCATGATTAATATATTACACATGGGTATCACTTATCTTCTAATAATATTGAATCATAATTGTCAATCTATCACTCCTAATTGATGCAAGTTATTTGTTGCTCATATAATTCTAATAGTTCAAACCTGTTGTGAACCGGTGAGCTAGATAAGGGTAAATTATTTTAGAGGACAAAGGGATTAAACTTAGTACAATAAAGATTAAAAAAATAATTTACAATTTCACGCTTATAAATTAACATAAATGAAAATTCAGATGATTAAAGGGTGTGATAAAACTAAGTATCTTAAATCAACTAAACACGAAAACACGTGAATAAGTATTTAATAAACAACATCTAGAATTAAAATTGAGCATTTAAAATAAATAAATGCTTAGAAATACCAAATAATAAGATAATAATATACCTAAAAGATAAATTTTGCAAAATGAAATTAGATTGGTTATCTTGTATGCATCAAGTATTCGATAATAGCCTACTAATATTAAAGTTGACAAACGAAAGATTGTTTAGATGGATGTTTAGGAGAGGGAGATAAATAATAGGAGCATAAATTAAATAAATATAATAAAAAATAGGTTTATGTGGCTTAAGCAAGTACACAGAAGGGCTGAAAATAAACCAATAAAGCAAACATACAGATTTAATGCGGACGAGTAAGGAAGAAAAAGGAAGAAAATAAAAGGTAAATATGGTCAGAAGTTGTGTAAAGAGAGTAGAGCAAAATATAGTTAACACCTCACATAGCACGATAGCACTCATGAGGAATGAATGAGTGAACTTAAATCTACCTGTCACAATAAGGTAGGGTTAACAATAAGATTGTGCTCTCCGTAGACCTAACCAATTTACAGAAAAAAAAACATGATATAAACATCTTGAAAGTAGGTTTACGGAGGATAATCCACTGAAAAAGCACAAAACAAACTCATAGACCTGCAAAACATATTTTTCTTCATATTAACTAAGAACTTCGGAAGCAGAAAAGAAATATAGACTAATTAGATGTAAACCAAGTAAAATATTTAAAACTGATGCATTCAGCATGCTTAAAACATAGCAGTTTAGTTTTCCACTCAACTTATTGCAGAAATATCAATGGTAAAAGACAGTTACTTCAATATTTTTATAGACAAATAGTTATAAATTATTTCCATTGTCAACGCCATTACTCGTGCATGTAATTTAATAACAAGACATGCAATATACACTCTCATATCAAACTCGGGCATTCAATGCAGACAAATGATAACATGATCCTGAATGTTTAATTTCTTTAAGCTTCTGCAGATAGTTTCAAACAAAGACAAAAATATGACAAGGGCGGAAGGCAAGCAATACCACACTTCAAACTCAAGCATTCGGCAGACTGAAAGATAAACATGCCATGGATGTATAATTTGTTTAAGCTACATCAGAAAGTTTAAACAAAAGAAGATACACACAAACTATAACAATCATGCAAATTAATAACAAGACATGCAATAAGTATATCAAACGTGGGCACTCACCACAGACAAAAGATAACATGTCCAGAATATATAATTTGTTTAAGCTGCTGCATAGAGTTTCAAACAAAGTAGCATAAAATATGATAAAAGCAGAAGGCAATCAATACACCCTTATATCAAACTAAAGCATATAACACAGACTGAAAGAAAAACATGCCATGGATGTATCATCTGTTTTAAGCACACGAAAATAATAGTAATAGACTAATAGTAGACTAGCATTCGATACAGCTTCATATCAACATTAATTTTTTTAAGTTTAGTCTATTTAAAGTGGGAGTAAATCCTGTTTCTAGAATTTTTTTACAACTTTCAAATAATTATAAATGTAAATTTTGATAGAACTTCAATCTAGAAGTCAAATAACATACTTTATAAATATTTAGTAGAGATAAAGAGGAAATAAAATAAGAATAATGTACAATAGCATGTGACGAAATAAACCAAATCCAACAGATATGGTAAATGTTGAACCTTTTCAGGTGGAAGATCAATTCCAAGATTTCCACGTGAAAGAATGATGCCATCTGCTTCTTGAAGAATTTCATCAAAGTGGGTTAATCCCTAAAACGAAATAAGGAAAGTAAGTGGCACTAAATTTCAAAAATGAGTTAATCGCATAGATTGCTAACTTCTTAAATTTTTCAAGCAGGAAAATACTTCTTGCCATTTACCTCAATGTTTTCAATTTTTGCAAAAATTTGAGTTTGTTGTAGCTCACCCAACTTTGATAAGAATTCACGGGCCTGGAGTCCAAAGTTTGACAGAAAGGTTAAGAAAAGACAATTGGCTGTTAAAGTAATATTTGGAAGTGAAAAAAGCAAATCTTTTCAAGATAATAATAATGATGATGAAAGGAGAAAAGCTGTAAGTTTGACAGAAGGGTTAAGAAAAGACCATTTGCTGATAAATTCCAATTTGGAAGTGAAAAAAGCAATTTTTTTCAAGATAATAATAATGATGATGAAAGGAGAAAAGCTGTAATATAGTCCTCTGAATATTGATGGAGAATTATTTAAAAACAAAGCCGAGCTGTTCTTACATGGCGGACATCCTCAGCATGCCTTGTATAAGAAAGTGACAAGAAATCAATTTTATTTCTAACTCCCCAAGTACTGATAACCTGAAATGGTTGACAAAATATTCAACACGTTACTTTCTTATGGAAAATATAAAATAAATAATTACAAAACCTAAAAAATTGAGAAATGCCGCCAAATAGTTACAAGATAAGACTGATGATGATGATGAAACAAATGAAATAGTTCCAAAACAATAGTTTTGTCTGAAAATTTTATGTCAGACACTGAGCACCAAATTACACTCCTATAAAACACTATAAAAAGAAAGTCATATGTTCAGCTCGTAATCTCAATGTAGCTAGTTTATTAGGTATATCAGATCAAATTTACTACTTCTTATCACCGAATGGAATTTCCAGCACTAGGACATGCTTACCAGGATAGAGAGACAATTTTTTTTCGTCAATGTTAAGCTAATACCTAACTTATGTCCTAGACAAAAAACATATTGTTAACTTTGATCGGCTTTGGTAATCCAGCTTGGCAGTGCAGCAGAAGATGATATAAAAAAAAAATTAAAGAAAAATTAAAAAAACTAGCAACTAATCAGCCATATGGTGAGGGTGCAAATGGGGGTAACTCTGATACTACTCATTGTCCGGCATCAAAGACATGAACTGTGTTGTGAAGCAATGGTGAGCCTCCAAACTATAAACAGGAGCTAGTGGCGTTGGAGGGTGACATAGGTACATTTACATATAAGGGTAAACAAAGTTCTCGTCCTCTAAATGAAAGTGAAAACAGAAGCCCAAAGGAATCATCAGATGAGAACCAAATGGTTCGGTGGATTGCATTCAAGATGACAATCACACTCATCCGAATGGTTTGGTGGAATTGGACCTCTTGATTTTGATCAACTAGGGGAGGATGACAAAACCGACCTATAACCAAAGTATCGAGTCAACTATGCATATCAAAGAGCATACAAACATGCAAAGTCATAATGTCACAAAACCGGTCATAAAGAAGAAACAAAGGCTACTCATACTGGTATTCAAACATCCAAGCACGGAATGGGAAACCACTCTTAGTGGTAGTGGGACCAAATAGCATAAAGCAATGTAAGTCATAATTAATGCAATGATAAATTGTGATTTATTCATTATGCAAATCAGCCCCTAGGAGAACCTTGTGCTCTACTACAAAACATGATGTAGAACAGATGGGAAAACACAATCCAATGGATGACTTACACAAAGTATCTAGAAACTAAAAGAATGCAGTGTATACGCATGCAAGTACTACAATAAATAGATCTCCAAGGTAGAATAAGCAAACACTAAACTATGAAATAATTGCAAAATTAGTTGTAATCAATTCAACATTTAGTACTCAGGTTCCTTTAGAAGATATGACTAAGAGAGAGAGAGCCAAAATAAGGCTGCAACAATTATGAACAAAATGACAAAAAAATATTATAATAACACCTAAATTTAAAAAAACAATAGTGTAAATTAACTGTCCATTCTCAAATGAACCAAACAGGGCTAAAAAAAGATTAATATTGCTGTAGATGGCAAAAGGAGCACTGAAATTGGGAAACAAATAGCACAAAAGAGTTTACAACTAGCACTGCAAGCGGTGGATGGAGTTTAGCAGCTAAAATCAACGTGGTGGCATAAATACGGCAAGAATGAGATGCTTGAAAGCAAAAAAAAAATTGCTTCTCAGAAAAAACAAGGTATAAAAATGTTACAGCAATAGGAAAGATTGGGGGTGTTACTAGAATGCCAAAACCTATGATTGGAGAACTTTCAAATCCCCAAAAGGAAGATCATAAACACTAGGACACAAAGCACCCAAAAGTCAAAGAATTTTGTGGTCATGTGCAAACAACAAAATTACACAAAAGGTAAACCTTTAAAAATTCCAAAAGACCTTTTGGATTTTCCCATATGTAATCTCCAAAAATTAGCCAAGAGTGAGGATGGGATAGAAAAAAAACTAGCTCAAAAGGTATTGTTTTATTTTCAAAGAGAAAGAAAAAAGAAAAAACGAAAACCATTTGATAGAAGGGAAGGTTCCAATGCCTTCAAAACGAAGGTATTTATGATGGTGAAGATATTAAAAATTATGAGAGAGCAAAAGGTTGTTGATTTAAATTAAAAGTGAGAGGTGGCAAGCCTAAAAGGAGATAAAATATATAGAAATTTTCGAAAGCATGATACCTCACCCTAACTCATAAAGATGCATCACAAATTAAAGACCAAAAATACAAAATATATTCACTATTCTCTCCTCAAAGAAATAGATGCAAAATAAAATGCATCAACTAGTAAAAGCGACAGCAAAATCCAAACATTTGGCACTGTCGAGGGTTATAGAGTCCAAGCCATGCATCAACACTATCTTACATATGCATGTGCAAGTGTCATGGTGAAAATTTTGGAAATTTCTCCACAGCTGCATTCTTGGGAAGTTATCTTGGATGGAGGATGAAGTTTCAACAAAATTGGCTTAGTATTTCGTTAAATAATCTCAACACACATATAGAAAGTACCAAAAATTGTCTTAACAGAAAAACCCTACTACTTTCTACCACTATTCGTATCATAAACTAAAGATTCCCAGGTAAGCGGCCTCCTTTTCAAAGTTCCTTAAGGTTAGATAAATATCTATCCTAAATTCAACAAAATTAATCACAGTGATATTTCTACAACTTCAAATGCAATTTACAGCATGAAGTTATTAGTAGAAAACAACTTGTAAGAAATCTGCCTTACATAAGATTCATTTTCAGCTAAACGGTATTGAATAAAAATCAGCATTTAAAACATAAGAGAAAAATGTGAAGGTAGCATGGATCTAAATTTTGACTAATGAATATAGAAATTGAAGTACAAAATTCTCTAAAAAAGCACAGTCCATAAACAGACACTGCAGAAATAAACCCTTGAAAAATTAGAAAAATTCATCACTTGCCTCCTTGTCAGCTTCAGAAAGTGTAGGCAAATCAACATGGACTTGAGAAATGTGCAAAGTAAATAGAGACCCTGCTAGAGTAGCAGAGTTCTTTATTGCACAAACAACATCATCATCTTGCGTCTCAATTACCTGAACCATAGAAATATCCAAAAGTTAAATATGATGATTTAAAGATAACAAATAATTAACATAAACTATGATTTTCAAAGAAAAAAATTTGATGTTTGTGTTTTATTGTGTTTGACTTAATAATTAACTTTAGTTTTGACTTGATAAGTAGCTTTAGTTTTGTTTTTTTACTTGCAAACCAAATACACACACACACACACTTTCATACATATATATCTGCAAAGATAAATATATTTGTGTCAACATGTATACTCTCCAATTCATATATGAATTTCAAGTAGCCTATGCATAAGTGAAAAATTCATGGTCAGCTTGAAAAGCAAAAAAGCCAAATATAAATGGAAAAGTTTGGCTCATCTGTTTAAAAATCTAGCTGAACAACACTCGAGCTCGCTTAAACTTGGTTTGTTTGCATCACTAAACATAACAATAGGTAGCTTTGCAAGAATCCTACAGTTTTGATCAAATACTAATATTAAGTTCGAACAATTTACTGTTCGTGTTTGCTTGTCGAAGCAATTCCAATCAAGCTTGTGAGTGAAGGATCTAATAAAAAAAATAAAGCTGAAAATTTTGTTGTTCTTCTCGCAGGGAATCAGATGACTTCAAATATTTGATCAGAACAAGAGTAGAGTAAATTCAGAAGTGATGCAATACCTCCAGCCAAACTGAAGTTGTCTCGCTTCCAGTGAATAAGTATTGGCCAATAAATATTGTGTCTCCTGATTTAACTGCCTGTAAAATGACTTGAATATCAGAAAGGTAAAAGACATGCATAAAGAAACAAGTAGAAAAGGAATATAATAAAATTTCATAGAGTTCAGATGAGAACCGAAAAGAAGCTGATCAATTGGTAGCAATAATGATCAAACAAAATACGATAAAATGGCAGTCATAATAATTTCAAAAATTTAGCTTACAGTTCAAGCCTGTTGATGAAAAACATAAATAAACACAAACATCAATTTGGGCATTTTACAAACATATGAAACGTGACTTAGAGGGATACTTAAATTCACTAAAAAAAAATATGTTAAAAACATGAAATCCAGCAATTTCAATGGAGGTGATAAAAATTATGAATTTATGAAAACACAATCAAAACCAAAATGTATAAGCCTGCAAAATTAGCTAGCACACACTTACGTTTATAAAATAAAAACAAGAATAATTATGAGGCTTCCACAAACTTCATGCTTTTTGAGCAAATGCACCAAAGTTTCCAACAATCCACATGCTTACCTTAGCTAGCCCAGTAAAATTAATTGGCAACAGTTCAGAGGAGGCTTCTTTGTTTTGGTCAGGAGTAAGAACTACTGTTGCTTCTGCTTCCAGCGAAATACCATTCCCACTTTTATTAACAACCTGCAGCTCAGGTCCAACAGTGTCCAGCATTACCTGAAACAGAGACAAAACATCAACAAATACATCGAGAAAAGGGCAGGCAGTGTGAGAAAGATTACAGAAGTTCATGTCAGTAAATTGCCATCAAGGTTATAGTAACTTGTGAATCCTAATTTATATCTTATGAAGAAATGTTTTGTGAAGGCTCGGCCTTGGATGAGGGGGGATGGGAGCGAGAAATCACAAGAATGGTTTTCAATATTTACGAGTTATTTTATTAAGGGTGCTTTGAATAATTCATTGTATTTTTTGGATACTTTAATTTTCTTCATAAAGTGAGGCATTGTCTTTGGGTGATATGGAGGTATTAGGATGTAAAAACTCCACAAACATAGTCTATGTTAAGAAAACAAAATTTATTTATCAACAGGGAGCTGTAATTTCTGCGTTGATATTCTTTTAGTTTATTTGCTCCATCCGATTTGAATTTGGTAGTGCCCCAATTCACAAAAGTCATCAGGTTATTGCTATTGCAAAAACCGATAAGATGCAACGGACTTGATGGACATGAGATTAGCCAAACATGTCTGTTATTTTTTCAGACAACCGGTGCTAACTATTAGCGGGTGCAAAACCATAAACAGATCATAAAATTTAATGAAGAAATTTACATAACTGAACATCTGATCTCAAGTTAGCTGTCATCCTAAGAACCACACAACCCCGCAAGGGGAAGCTTACCGCGCACAGCTTTTTGGTGCTCTTGACAGCCGCCTTGAGGTTTTCCAAGGTTTCCTGGTGATAATCCACGTCTCCCCAAGAAAAGTCAAAGCGCGCCACTAACAAAACAAAAAAAAAGCAACACAAAAAATGAATACAAACACCTCCAACCATGTTTTGCGAGCCCGGCATACAAAAATAAGCATCTCCGTAATTTCTCTTAGGAGATCGATTGGAAGCATACCAGACATTCCAACTTTGAGGCAGGCAGATATCACCTCCGCAGATCGCGACTTAGGCCCAAGCGTCCCAACGATCTTCGTCATTGCCGGAAAAAAACTCTGCAAACAAAACAACACGATAAACCCAAATCAACAAAATTCCATGAATCAAACAACTCTCAACCCAGATTTATAAATCAAAACAAATTTTATCAGTAGGGTTACAGAAAGGTTAAAAAAAAAAAAACAATCAATCAATCAAATTGAACATAACAGCGAAAACCGATGAGGATCGGCTATGTAGAATCGAGTAGAAACTCACAGATCTCGACGGCTCCAGGATAGAAGACATCCTGATCGGTTCTTCGAGAAGCAGGTGTGTCGAATGCATCTTCTCGACCAATTCGCAAACCTCTTTGTAAGTACACCTCGCCCTTATTTTCGCTCCGACGATTCTGCGGAACGACTCGATCACGAACACCACAGATAGCGGAAGCAGAGGACCGGAGATGCACGCGGCGGCTACGTCGGACCACGTTCCGTCTGAAGACGATTTGCTTCTGAATCGCTCGTTTATTTATAGCAATAGCAATTCGCCTTTTCTTTCCTCCTGGTTTTATGCCTGGTTCCCGTTGTTTTGCAAGAACATTGTTTGACTTGGGCTATTTTGTAAATATAATATTTTATTTGAAAATTTTTTTCTTTAAAGGTCAAAGTCTATTATTAGAAATATTTTCATTAAAATTTCTATCCCTTTTAAAATAGTTGATACAAATAATAATATTATTATTATTATATTTTAAAATAAGGAATGTTGATTGCTAGATAAGAAATGCTGAGGGCAAGGTGTAGTTACTAGTTACAAATAGATTTACGAATTGATCGTGAAGATGCATTCAACACACCTACTTCTTGAAGAACCAATCAAGATGTCTTCTATTTTGTAGCCGTCAAGGTCTGTGAGTTTCTCTTATCGGTTCTACGGAGCTGATCCTCATCAGCTTTTGTTGTTTTGTTCTATTCAATTATTTTAATTAAAATATTACTAATAAATAAAAAAAATATATTTTATTTAACAGATTTTGGATGGGTCACATCTGAACAACCAAACTTCCTTGTCAAAAAAAAACTTCTATTTCTCTTTTATTAAATTTTCTTCAAAATAATCATTTTGAACTTCGGATGTGGGACTAATCTCTGTTCCACCCTTCCTAAGTTGGTAATGATAGGTTCCTTGTTCTCTGTAAACTAATATATTTTTATTAAAATTATATCATTTAAATATAATTTTAAAATAATAAAATTTAACATTATGCTTAATACACTTAGAAAATAAATATAAATAAATATTATTATTTAGTTATTTAATTATATGGCATACTAGTTATAGTATTAGTTAATAAATTTAATAAAAGTTGGCCCGATTATTCATTTATTCCGTCAGTCACGTGGGTGGGGAGGGGGAATTGTTTCTAGAAGTGGTGGGCTAAGGAATATTCTTCCCATACACGTCTTGTTGATTTTTTTTCTTTATTTGATGCCTACACCATACAAAATGAATGGAATAACTTTTATATTTATTCATTTATATAGACATTATTGTTGTATGTCTCAAACAATAAAATGATATTTAATATCTTAGTGTGGTACGAAATCTAACACACACTTGAATAATTGAAAAGTAGCAAAAGATAGATACAGAGATCATACGTGCAAAATTCGAAGCAACGCACAATTAAAGCAATTCACTGTATGATTGTGAGTGCATCGGTGTGTTCGTCTTGTAAATTAGAAAAGATTGAATTATAGTGTCGATGATTGCAAATGTACAATGATCGTCCAACTTTAAAAGTCATAATTGGACTACGACAAATATAATTTTTGTCGATAATAGTGAGAGTGGGTGGTTGATTGCTGCAAAAAATTGTATTTTGTTGTAACGAATGTAGTGGGTGGTTTTATGGGTATAAATAAGTCGGGTAGAGCTTGAGTTAGGGGGGTTAGATGAGCCCAACTCATTTAATGTAAATCTTGCTCGAACTCAAACTCAAATTGTGAGCCCGAGTGTAGCTTGACTCAAGGAAAATACATAAGGCTCGAGCTTGATTGTGCAACTCGAGCTTGATTGGGAAGCTCGAGATCCCGATAGCGTCTATGAATTTGGATGTTGGTTTAAATCAAGCATTTGAAAAGAGCTTTAAATTTATAATACAATTGACTATAAATAAATAAATAGAATGCCTTATTTCATAAAAATTTAATAGTGGCCACAAAAAGATGTTATTGAGATAAAAAAAACATTAGATACATACCACCCAATTTCCATGCATTTTCATATCTAGCACCCAAGCTTTACTTTTTTTTTTTACATTTATACCACCCAAATCATTCATATCGCATCAAAAATACCACGACCTATGTCAACCTTTTAAAAAGTTAACTAGACATTTTCACGCAAAAGTAATATGGCATATATGTAAAAATTGAAGTTTAGGACATTTTAGATATGCAAAAATACATATGAATTGAGTGGTACGCCTTATATTTTAATATATAGATTATATTGATCATATTATTAATAAAACTTCTAATTATTATTGGGCATTTACATAAATATTACATAATTTATATGTGTTTATGCATCTAAAAACTAAAATTTACTCTTTACATTTATGCCACCTAATTTAAATTTTAAAAAAGTGAAGCACACTATTCCTATATAGGTAAAATGACATATGTAGAAGTAAAAATTTTGAGGTTAGATGTGCAAAAAACAGAATTAAAGTGGTATGCATGTAAAACTTCCCTCCCATCTTTCAACAACAAACCCTTCAATATCAACAAATATGAAGACCAAATAGGGCAATGTGATTGATTAATAAAAGGAGCAACAACGACAATGTGGGCCAAATTATCATCATAACCGAACAATATACATATGGATAAAATAAGGGCATGTAGCCTAAATTCTCAATGCTGAAGAACAAAATTATAGGGAGAATCAGCTCGTTCTTATCCGAGGGTTGTTGTCGTTCTCGGATGTTGTGCATCGATAACCCGATGCCAAGCGATGGAGAAACAACCTTCTCGATGACATTAGATGATGGGGGAACGAGGATCGGCGCCGACATCGACTCGTCGAGCGATATGGAAGGGAAGATCGAGGGTTCGACAAGTGTCGTGGCACTAACAGGAAGAGGAGAAAATATTACATATGGATAACGTAAATACGATCAGTGTTATTGTGGTATTATTATACCGAAATACCACAAATATTACAAAAAATAAAAAAAACCACCATCTGCACCTAATTTGGACACGCCTAATCTAGATGTAATATTTTTTAAGGAAGAGAGAGTGGGAACTAGGGAGCCGACTGCGTTCTTCTGATGCAAAATAGTATTTTAGGGTATCCAAGTTCTAACTTTGCAAATCACGACTTACCTTATTTAAGCGACACGTCAAGTTAATGAGTTGAGTCGCATGATGCTCGAATTAGAGCTTGTATATTATGTGAGCCCTGTTATAAGCTTAAGCTCAAAATCACGACTGATAAGCTTGACTTGCGAGCTCATTGACAAGTTGAGTTTGAGCCAGCTTGACTCGCTCATACACCGTGGTGTTTGCAACCGCAGATGTCGTAATTGAAAGTTGTAGTAGCAATTGTCCACATTGCTCGTAGTTAGTCACATATCGTATAGTTAGTAACTGCAGTGGCAGTTAGCTACATGGGTCGTATTTGACCATGCAGGTCATGGTCGATAGTTGCGAAAGTTGTTAGTAACATGGGTTGTAAATTGTCATATAGGTCATGGGTGGTAGCTATAGTAACAGCTAGGTTGTAGTTGGGAGTTGCAGTAACAATTAGTTATATGTCGTAGCTGGTAGTTGTAACGTCACTTGGTCATAGAGGATGTAGTTGTAAGCTGTAATAATAATTAGTCACATAGGCCGTAATTGGTTATATAAGTCATAGTTGGTAGTGTAGTATATTTAGTGGGCTACAGGGGTCACAGTTAGTAATTGCATTAAAATTAGTTGGCCATAGAGGCAGCACTTGGTAATTGCAACAATGGTTGTAGGCCATAGAGTCCATATTTAGAAGTTGTGATATCATTTGGATACATTGGTCGTAATTTGTCTCATATGTCATGTTTTGTAGTTGCAATAACTGTTAGTAATATAAGTAGTAGTTCGTCACGTATGTTGTAGATGATAGTTGTAGCAAAAGTTATTCCTATAGGCCCCGGTTGATCATATAAGCTGTAATTGGCGGCTATAATATTGTTAGTTCATTATAAAAGCCATTGGTGGAAGTTGTATTATCTATTAGTCACGTAGGTCAAAGTCGGTCGCATATGACATAATTGGTAACCGCAGTAGCATCAGTTGGTCACAGAGGTCGCAGTTAGAAGTCGTAATAGCATTTAGCCGCATAGGTCATAACTGGTGACTACACTGTATCTACCTGGGAGAACGGGTTATAATTTTACAAAAAACATTGCATTTGTCTTTATATGATATAAATAAAACTTCAAGAGCCCGGAGGATGTCATATTCTACAGTTGTAAATAGTTATCACCAGATTTATTGTCAGATATTAAATACCACGTTATTTATTTGCACTATATTTAAGATACACTGTTACGATGTATTAAGATACGTCATTAGCTAACAATTTTCATCAATGATGTCCATCTGGGGCGGTTGACAAAGGTCGGTGGTTATGGAGGCTGAAAGTTTTCTTCTAGGCTTCAAACTATGTTATTCGTTACACCATATTTGAGATACACTGTTACACAGTATTTCAAACGTATTTGGGATAAATCATTAAACTTATTTGAGATACGTCGTTAGCTAGCATTTTGCTGACAACAACGAGTAGAGATGTCAGTGGCAGTCGACAACAGCAGGTAGGCGATGGTTGACAATGGCCAATGAAAAGTGGTTAGTGGTGGTTGACGATAGTTGACGGCTGCAAAGGCCTAGAATCATCGACAAAACTTTAATATAACGTTATTTGTTATAGCACATTTAGGATATGTCGTTTTATTTTTTCATGATATGTTGTAACATTGTATTTTGGATTCGACGTTATACCATGTTTGAGAGATGACATTATAACGTATTTGAGATACGTCATTAGCTAGCAAAGTTCATCTTCGACTACGAGTATGGGCTATCGACCATGGTTAATGCCGACTGGGGGTAGCCAACAGTGGTCAACGACAACTAAAAAAAAATGCTAAGATCGACGGCAAAACCGACGACCTGAATATGCGTTGGAAAAAAATCCTTTATTTTCAACAGCATAGCAATGATTTATGAGTTGGGTTATTTGCGATGATATAACTACATGACATGTCGTTGGTTAGTAATGGTAATGTTTCTTTGATGGTTTTTATTATTACTAATGTATTATACCGCTAGTTATAAACCAATATTAACCGACAAACATATTATATCAGTTATTTGCGAACTCTCTATTTAGCAACCTGTTAAACGATGAGTTTTTGATAAGTGACAAGAATTTTCTTTGATTTTAATGTTAATTATCGATGAATTTTAAGTTGTTTATAAGCCAACGGTAAATGGCCTAAGTATACACCCTGCCCGAATCCCTCATTTCCTCCTCTTCTTCTCCTGTAGCGCTCACGCTTCTTCTTCCACCCTCTCTGAAACCCTCACCCTCACCCTCACCCTCGCCATAGCCCTCTCTTGTTTTTGTCCAATGTCGTTGCCTTTGCAAACTGAACCCTAAGACGAGATTGTGGCTTGCAGAGACCCGAAACTCCCATTTTTGTCCTCTTTCTGCTCATCACCTACTTGAAACCATTGAATAAGGTACCTTCACGTATTCTTTTTCATGTGATTTCAATACAATGTAGTGTTTGGTAGCATGTTATTTATTGGTGTTTGGCATTATGACAACACAACAACACAAAATTCTTATGAAATAATTTTTTGTGTTAATTGTCTCTAGCTTTACTTTGAGAAATTATTTAAGGAAAGTCTCAAAGAGTACTTCTCATTAATCATCATCAATTACATGTAGCATCATCTTCATTACCACACGAAGGTTGTAAATAAATTTTTAGACATCCCCACAATAATAATGAGAAGTATGATAACATAACAACACAAAATTCATATGAAATCATTTTGTGCATTTATAGCCCCTAACTTTGTTATGAGAAATTATTTAAAGAAAACCTGAAAGAGTACTTTTCAGTGATCATCATCAATAACATATGAATGTCGTCTTCATTACCTCTAGGAGAAGGCTTTAAATAAATTTTTAGACATCCCCATAATAATAAGATGCAACAGGAAAGTACAATCATTTTGTTAGTGTAAATTGAATTTGCCAACTCTAAGCTGTCAAATGAGCTTACAAAAAATTTTCTTAAGAAACAAACTTGAATATCTTGATGCTCAATTCATTATGATCATGAAAATGAAGTGAAAACAAAAATAGTAATGTTAGTTATTGCTTTTCGTTTCTTGTTTTGTGGAAATGCTTTATCGCTCGTAACAAATCGAAATAGTAATGTGGTTTGAAAGTGAATTTGTTACTACATTGATCTAGACGTGATGAATTGAATTTTTCATAGTGAACATTGGTGTTTCATCTTTAATTTGGTTTGTTATTTGAGCCAGCAATTGTTTTTGGTAGTTAATTTGTTGTTGATAAGCTTACCTTTCTTCCTTGATCTTTATTGATTGTTGAGATTGATTTTTTGAGTTGTGCTGAATTCCAACATTCATTAAAATTCAATCAATTTTGAATAAATTATTATATATTAAAAATATGAGATGAAATTTTAATGTTTTTCTGCAGATAAGTTTTGAGCTCTGGTTGGTTATCCTTCTTTTTTTTTATTTTGGTAGTTGTTTGATGGTTTTCGTTCTTTTTATGGTTTTTGTTAGTTTGGTATGAGAAATTATTTAAGCAAAGCCTCAAAGAGTAATTCTCAGTGATTATCACCAACAGTATGTTGACAATATCTTCATTAACTAAAGAAGAAGGTTGAAAACAAATTCTTAGACATCCCTACAATGATAATGAGACGTATGACAACACAACAACATAAAATTCTTATGACATTATTTTGTGCATTGATAGTCTTTAGCTTTGTTTTAAGAAACTATTTAAGGAAAGCCTCAATGAGTACTTTTTACTAATCATCATCAATAACATGTGGACATCATTTTCATTACCTCCAGGAGAAGGCTGTAAATAAATTCTTAGGCATCCCCACAATAATAAAATGCAACAGGAAAGTAAAATCATTTTGTAGTGTAAATTTAAAATATATTTTGCTAACTCTAAGCAACTGAATAAGCTTACATAAAAATTTCTTAAGAAACAAGCTTGAATAATTTGATGCTTAGTTCATTATGATTATGAAAATAAAATGGAAACTGAAATAGTAATGTTGGTTATTGTTTTTTTTCCTATTTTTTTGAAAATACTTTATAGCTCAGAACAAATTGAAATAGTAATGTGGTTTAGAATTGTGTTTGTTACTACATTGATCTAGTTGCGTTAGATTGAATTTTTCATAGTGAACATTGATATTTATGCTCTGATTTGGTTTGCTATTTGAGTAAGTTGTTGTTTCTGATGATTAATTTGTTGTTGATAAGATTACATTTCTTCCTTGTTCTTCACTGGTTCCTGAGATTGATTTTTTTGAGCTGTAATGAATTCAAGCATTAATTAAAATTCAACCAATTTTGAATATATTTTTATGCATTCAAAATTTAGGATGAAATTTTAATATTTTCCTTCAAGTAAGTTTTGAGCTGTGGTTGGTTATCATTCCTTTCTTTGTTTTGGTGGTTTGTTTGATGGTTTTTCTTTCTTTTTTCTGGTTTTTTTTTTTTGTTTGGTTTGTCTTTCTATTTCTTGTTCTTTTCTTATTTGCTTTGATTTGCATAACTGTTGATATTTGAAGACTTCTTTGCTTCCTTTCTTTCTCTTTGAAGTTTAAAGTTTTTTTTTTCCTCTTATATTTAAGATAAACTCTAAGCCCTGTTGTTTAAATTTAATGATTGTTGTGTATACTTAGATGTAGAATCCCAAAGTATTTGTTTAAAAATGATTTACATACATACCTCTAAATTTCTATGTACTTATATATCTAACACTTAAACTTACATTTTAATATAACTTTTAATCTACATGTCAGGTTGCATGTTTGCAAAAAAATGCAAGTTTAGGTGGTATATATATAATTAAATAAGAATTGGAGTAGAATATGCTATTTATAGTTAAGTCTTAAGCCAAAAAAAGATCCACGCCTGGTCAGATCAAAATTTAGAAGGAACAATCCACAATCTAAATTCACACGTAGGGTATGTCTAGTGCTTTTAAAATTTATGTTATATATGTTCAGAACTTAGATCATTTAAAGTTTATGTTGTACATGTGTTACGTAGGGTATGTCTGTGAATTTAGCTCGAATAACGATGATTGCTTGAAAATTTATTTAGAATCAAATTTATTTTGAATTGACCTTCTGTCATATATAAATTAGATCGTTCAACATTACATTTTAATATAACTTTTAATCTACATGTCAGGTTGTATGTTTGCAAAAAATGCAAGTTTAGTCGGTATATATATAATTAAATAAGAATTTGAGTAGAATATGCTATTTATAGTTAAGTCTTAAGCCAAAAAAAGATCCGCGTCTGGTCAGATCAAAATTTAGTAGGATCAATCCACAATCTAAATTCACACGTAGGGTATGTCCAGTGCTTTTAAAATTTATGTTATATATGTTCAGAACTTAGATCATTTAAAGTTTATGTTATACATGTGTTACGTAGGGTATGTCTGTGAATTTTAGCTCGAATAACGATAATTGCTTGAAAATTTATTTAGAATCGAATTTATTTTGAATTGACCTTCTGTCATATATAAATTAGATCGTTTAACATCATATTGATGTTACTTGTGTCAAATATCATTTTCAAGGTAACATTGATTAAAAAAAACAAAATAAATTAAAATGAAATATGAATTAATGAATAGTTTAAAATAATAATTAGGTTTTCTGGTGTTTTTTTGGGTTTAAGATAAATCTATTTGTTAAACCCATTAAGATGTTTCTTTCTAATATTGTTTGTAACTGTAGCTACTTCAACTCTTTCATGTATATATTTGTTTTGTATTTTATTTACAACTCTAAAGCCAATCATAAAATAAACATTCCCGTCACCAAAACCCCTTACGCGATTAATCACACGTCTCGAAATATTTTCTTAAAATAAGATATTTCATTTGATGAAAAGAGTGTTCACTATTTTTTCATTGTGAAGTCTAATTTCCAATTCCAAAATGAAAACTCACTTCAAGATTAATTTCCAATTTCAAAATAGAAAATTACTTTGAAGTCTAATTTTCATTATCGCAGTTCACATTTTGACAATACAAATTAGATTTTGAAGTCAATTTCCACTTTAGAAATGAAAATTAGATTTTGAAGTGATTTCCCATTTTAGAAATAAAAATTAGACTTCATATTGGAGGATGTAATGAAAACTCTTACTTCATATGAAGTGTTTTCTTATAAGGATATATTTCGAGATGTGCAATTAATCGTGTGTGAGGTTTATGGAGACGAGAATGCTTAGATTCATGATTGGTTTTCGAATTGAAAAATAAAATGCAAAAAAAAAAAAACCTCCTCTTATGCTTGGTGTAGCTATGGAAACAAACAAGATTAGATAAAAAAATATTAAAAAAATTTAAACCAACTATCGATCTTGGCAACCAGCAGTAAGTTATTAACGTTCTGCTTTCTAGCCAAAATCTGGTAAGATAGAAATAAATTTGGTCCAATAGTTTGGCTCGTAGCTCGATGACATAATTAAAATTAATTAACTTTTGAGTGATTAGCATTGTTTGAGTTATCTAAAATGTTCAGTCATTCTAACGATTTCATCAACATTTTTTTAGCTCTGCAATTATGTCAACTACTAAAATTAAATCCTATGTACTTTTGTAGGTGAATATGGATATTCGTACATCAAGAACATGTTTGTACAATAGATTTTATCCAAATAAAAAATGGATCACCGAAAATTTGTTGAACGGTGTAGAGGTTTTCATGGTTGCAACATCAAAACTTTCATCTTACCTATATGAGGGTAGGTTTGATGTACATGCTCAAAATATATGAATCAAGCACACTTAACGTTTGACGAAGTAAGATATGATTTATATCGTTAGGGGTTTTAGCCTGATTAATGGATTTGGACTTCACATTGGGAGGTTGACGTTGTAACATTCAACTCAGTTCCTTCGAAGAGTTATGATCCTTCACATGGATTTCACTCAAGTGGATTTACAGAGACGATCTTTGATGGGTAGCGCTACATGATGGCGTCCTAGGCACCGACCTATGATGTCTGCCCGACCTCTAGCTCATTTGGTGCATATACTTCCACCATATAGGAGGAGAAGATGCGTCGCCAGGTTGCTGCTGAGGTTGCTCCATATGTCTCCGCCCATTTAGCCAACCTCAGATTGGAGATAGAGCAGATGATGAGGGCAGGTGCCACGTTATGAATTGCAGAAAGGAAAGTAGCCAGTTCAAGATGGGAGGATTCTAATGAGGAGAGAAAAAAGGATGATGTGTATGGGTTATTTTTTTACATTTGTTTGTATGCTAATAATTTATTGGTCGCAAACATTGATCAACACCCGCGAGTAGGGGCAGCTGGTGATGGTCGACGACGAACTTCGGGTGGTGTCAGATGGTGGTCGACAACTACAAAGACCCAAAGTTATTGTCGTGTTTCCGGTCAAGAGAAACACTGTAAACATACTCATTATGCTCTCCTCCTGAGTGAAGATATAGAGTCTATTTATAGCCTCCAGCGGAGGGGCATTTTGGTTATTCGATGAATAATTCTCACAACTATTAGATCAGATGACTCATGCTAATCTCCATTAATCACAAGAGGATTTCAATGATTTAACACCTTAATGACTTCAAAATTAAGCCACCATAGGCTTGTTAGATTACTATTGTTAAGAGTAGAGACACTCAATTTGATTATAAACATGTTAAATTTGAAGTTGATATAATTATCCAATTGATAATCCAAAACTTCCAAAAGTGTTTTAATGGCTTGCTTTGAACTTTGGATTTTGATGAAACTAGAGGTGTAAATGAGTCGAACATGGGCAAGCTCGAGCTCAGCTCGTATTTGACTTATTAAATAATACCACTGTTCATGTTTAGTTCGTTTATATTTCGAACAAAAAAAAAATGTTCGTGTTCAACTTGTTTGTATAGCGAGCCGAACACAAGTTGTTCGCGAACAAAGAGTTGTTTATCATAATAACCTCAATCACACAGTCGTAGGAAGTTAAGGGTAGCGATGAGATTTAAATCTTTTATTTATATTAAAAAAATTAATATATTTTAATTCTATTTTTTAATTAATATGTTTAATTGATTATAAATATTTGTAGTAAATTCTTTTAAAATATTACTCATCAAATATATATATATATATATATATATATTATATTAAAAGGACTTGGTATTTGGTTCCGTGGACCCCAAATAAAGCTTCTTCCATTTGGATTGAAACTCAGATATACTTTAATTGATCCAAATAGCCCGTACCACGGGATTCAAACCCTCAACCCGAGAGACTTATGAGGCGGCACCAATGATCCGGGATGTGGAAGACACACACACAAATATATATATAAAAATTATTTCGAGCAAAAAAAAAAGCCAAATACTAAAGTACGTGCTCATTTATATATCAAGCTCAAAAAAAAATAGACATGTTCTGCCTGCTTGTTTAAAAAATAAATTAATCACGGGTTTCAAAGCCAGCAGAACACAAACCATTGACCAAGAATAACCCTAATTCTTAAGAATATTTTGATCAAAATAAAATTTTTAATCACACATTTAGGAAAAAATAGTATATATTTTTATAATAATCGTTGTAATGGCATATAAAGTCAAAATTTTCGCTTTTAACATCCCATCCGCCCTTTTCACCTTCCTCTGCTTTAACCACACACCATGAAGCAAAATTGCTCCCCCTCCCCCCGGCGACGCTGCTAAGCATCTCGGTTCCATTTTCCCTGCCCAGTTAAAATCCAAGCCAATCGCTATCATGAAAGGTTCAAAAGGCTCCGGAGCAGAAGACCGCCGGCCGCCCCTTTGTTATAACCTTCATCAATGGCCGGCAGGGCGGGAGGCTCCACTCTTGTCGTTTTCCTATACTTATAAATCTTATGTTATTCGTCTCTGTGAAGTTCAAGTCAGACGTCGGTCAGACCTGCGTCGTAGCGGAGAGGAAAGGAGGAACAGGAGGTCGCGATCGTCTCTTCTTCCTCTTTTTCTCTCCTTTATTGTTGCCTAAAGTCTAAGCCCCAGCAATTGTTTGTTTCACATCTCGACTACTTGTGTTTCTGCGGCTATATGTGGAAGGAATCTCCAAAAACTTTCAGAAGGATCGAATTCTTTCATCGCATATTAGAGAGTTTGGTTTTGTCTCCGGTCCCGAACTGGTATGACGTCTGCAACTGGGGCAGATGGTAGTGGTGGTAGGGCCAGTCGTTTTTATCGTCGAGACAACGATTGGTACAGACCTTCCTCTTATCATCCTTCAATAATTTCTTTCAGCTTTCGTTTTCTTTACCTTTGTTTGATCGTTAAGTTTTGCTTGCCCTGCCGCCTTAATATCTTGATGTTTATGGTTGAGGGCTGTAGAAATTAAATTTCTCCTTGGAGCATCAATACTTAATGGGCAAATTTATACTAGCTCTGTGTTATACCTGAGCAGGAGAGATGGGATAAGTACCATGTTTGTGCAAATGGAAGAGAAATGACTTGATTATAACTGTATCTTTGCTGTGCTTGTCTCAAGCAAACCAAAGCTATGCAGTTGGACCGAGCATGAAAGTGTCGTGCTTTGTCCTTCTCAGTTCATTAAATACAGATTTTAAGTAGAATAAGCTGAATTTTGTTCGGGCAGGGCTTATTTATTGTCTGGTTGAACAAAACAGAAAGTCAATTTGAGACATAAAATACATCAAAACAAAACAAGAAGCCAAGTTAAATTCTTAATTGTACTGCAAATGAATTAAAGTAATTAAAGATTGAACAAACAACTTAAATGATAGGTATATTTTTCAAATTCAAAATTGTGAGTTATATTCAAATTTAGAAGTAATGACAAGTTTGATGCGATAATTAAATTCTTAATAAAAATTTTACTTTTTAAATTCAATATTAAGTTATGTCATTCAAATTTAAAAGTAATGACATGCATGATGTAATAGTTCAAATGTATTTGAATTCAAAGTTTTTTCAGGTGATTACCTTTAAAAAAATTAAATGTTATGTACGTTGTGACGCCATGTTTTGTATTTGAATTCAAATCTAAAAACATGTCATGTGGTGGTCATAGGTTGCACAACGTGAATACAAGAATGCTCTACACTCTGACATTGCGCGGGCTATTTGAATTTAATTTAGAACGTAATCGACTTGTTTTTGTTCATGCTTAGCCATTTAGTATTCAATTTAAAAAATGCATGCTATATGATCCTTGGTTTAATAAGTTTGTGTAGCCAAACATAATAAGCTAGTTATTTTTTGTGTTTCGTTCATTTAATGCACAACACAATATTTTTCAAGATCCACATATTTTGCTATCAAATGAGACAAACTTGGGCTAGTTATTAAGTCAAGAACAAGTTGTTTGCAAACATCAAGTTTGTTTGACACTTATTTCTTCTGCTTTGATGAAGAGCCATTTGCAAGGAGAAGAAAAGCAATCCCTAAACCAATAACGAGGTTTGTCAAAAAAAGTAAACTAGCCTATTCACATAGTGATCTATATTGGCAAGTTTAGTTTATGATTTTGTTTTATGGTACTTTTCCTCAACTGTTCTTTTTATTAATTTGATAAATTACAAATTTGATTTTACTAGAAATATTTAAGACAAGCTCATGCACCTCTTCCATGGCTTCACTACCCCGGGGAACATTGATGTAGAACTCATCCATTTATATAAGACGGTTGATGATTTTATTTCATACTAACATTAACAATATAACATCACTAAATTGAGGCTGTATCTTTCACTTTTATTTTACCCAAGTTCATTGTTTTAAAGGGTATCTCACCTTATATAAACAAGCCGATTGATCTAAATATTACTGTAGATCAATTATAATGACTTTACACAAATTAATTAGGATGTTATCTAAAAGACATGAATTACAACTTAACCCATTTGCCATGAAATGGAAGCAAGGATTTGCAAGAAAGTCGTTTGGAAGCAATGCGATACAACTTAATCCCCTTACCGTGAAAAACAAGTAAATGTTGTATTGAGTCTCTCCCGTAAGTACTGCACTTCTGTTTAATCTACTGTGGTAAAAATTAAGGGCTTACAAGGTCTAAAATAAAGATTATATTTGATAGTTAGAACTTAGAATCGGAGGTGTTTGAATATTATGACAAAATGATTTGTGCACATAGTGATTAGAAGAAAATTAATATTGTTTTTGGGTAAGAACTTTAATGGAAAAGGGGTGGACCTAAGGATTTTAGGAAAGGTTTTTATTTCACTAAAAATATTTATAGTAATATGAAGGATACGGTGGAAAGTTGTAGGGTTAGTGGTAGGATTGTTGCTATAAAGAGGATTATTGGGCAGAATATTATGTGGTTTGTGCTTATGCCCTTTTAATTGATTTAGAAGATATTTTGAAAGAATTAGTTTTTAGGAAGAGATGGGGATGGCTATGAAAGAATTCTTGATGGGATGTGAAGTAGGAGATACAAATCAATAGGATAAGCTATATCTGATATTGTACTAATCTATGGTATTACTATAAAGAATGCATACTTTAAGAAAGTACATCTAATTATTTTTAGAAGTGGATTAGCAATTTACAAACATATTTAATTTTTATTTCAAATGAACTAAATTTATTTGTTTACAAAGATTGTGAGGTGATTCTGAGAGAGAGTTTGAATAAACAACATAGAATAATTGTATTAGGATAAGATGGTGGACTTTAAAAGGTGTACTTTTTCTGATCTTCAAGTCAAGTTGCTAAATGGGGCAAATTAAAATTTATGTTTGAGTCAAATCCAATGTGGGATAATCTGAGTAGTTCCATTAAGAGGATTACCTTTATTTCTTTTTACTTTTGTTGGTTCCACTTGATTGGTGATGGACAATCCTAATGGTGATATGAATACAAGAAATTTGTAACTAAAGCGTTCTCCCATCCCTTTCTCCCAGGAGCAGCCAACCCTTGCCTCTCTCTCTCTACCTCCCTTTCTTGCCCCTTTTGTCTTTGGCCATTTCTTCATTTACTTGTTGTTTCTAGGATGAGCTCTAATACAAGCTTTGCTTCCTTAATCATTCAACTAAACAAAGTGCATGCAATCTTCAAGAGGAATTCCCATTGAATTCCGGAAAAGGGGATCATGATTTCTAAACATAAAAAACGTACCCTCTTCTCAGTGAATCTATAAGATGATACATGGGATAGGCAGTGCAATCTAACCAACTATTAGAGCTTGATGGAGGTTGTTCCAATTGATATACATGCCTACTGAGCAACTCTTGTTAATAATAAAAGCGCGTAAACTTTTGTTAGAAATACTTAACACATTATTACTTCAAGTAAATTTTAACATGGAGCTAGAACATCTTATCATTTTGTTAGAGTCCGACTAGGAGTAGTCTCAATTAATCATTTGATTTTCCAACCAAAGGAGAATGGGCTAAGTACTTTATTTTACTTGTACTTCAGTTAAATGTGGGTAGACTATCGTTGAAGGCTCCAACTTCCATTAAATTTTTGAAAATCACCAAGTAAATTGCTGGAATACTGGTGGTAACTATAATTTGAGAAAATAATTGAGAGAAAAATATTATAATGAGAATTATTCAATCAAATTTTTTGTTGTTAGATGCTATTTAATAAAACTGAATCTATGGTTTGAGTGCCTGCGCAACTGAACTATCCTGATATGTGTCTACTTTTTTCTACAAAAAAATTGCTTCACACATTCATTTTTGGAATTATTATCAACATTCTTTTGTATTATGGAATTATTTTGTGCATATGAAATAATATAATTTTTCCTGCAAAGTATTGAGTTCTTTTTTACTTCTGGATTTCAGGATCATAATGTTTTATAGATAACCAAGTTTTAATTATTAAATAAATTTTTATTTGTTAACATTTGGAATAGACCAACACAAATATAATTGTTAGGAGGAGGGGTATTTAAATCTAATTACAATATGCATACTAAAAGAAAGAAATAAAAACATAATAAATTGGAAAGAAAATAAAACAGAATAAAGCAAAATAGGAAATATATCATTAGGGAATAAGATCAAATAATAGTAATAATGGCTAGGGATTGCCGTTATTATCTAATACTCTCCCTCAAGTTCAACTTGGAATTGAAGTCATTAAACAAAGGGCGAGACAAATTCTTGGTCAGGATGTCTGCAAGTTGGCCACTGGAGGGCACATATGGAATGCAAATCTCCCCAGACTCAATTTTTTTCTTAATGAAATGTTTGTCGATTTCCACATATTTGGTATGATCATGCTGGATTGTGCGTAATGCTGATTGCAACCTCGGATATAGCTCTTGAAGGGGAAACAAATGCCGACTTCTGTCCTGATAGAAATATGAAAATAAGACACGCAATAATCTACCCTATACTCAGCAAACATGCATATAAATAGACTCCAACCCGATGGGAAACAAAAAAGGAAAAAAAAAGGAAGCAGTGGGCAGCAAATCCCGACTCCCAATAAGTGGGAATCGACTAGGGAAAGGCAACCGGGCGTGAGCGGCAACTCCCGACTCTAAGAAAGGCAAGGAAGGCAGGGAATCATGAAAAGCATACATGATCGCAAACCCCGCTTCTAAGAGGGCCGGTCAATCCAGTAAGAGTTGGACTGAGGCTAGTTCATCGGGCTTTCTCCCCCAGCTCCACGTCACTTAAATAGTAAAAAAGCTGTCCTAAATGAAGTCTTAATTGATTAGAGTTTTTTGCGGAGAACACACGCAGCTGATTAGAAATTTTTTGTAAGGTTTAGCATAAGTACTATTAAGTCAAAATACAGATCTGAACTGGTGAATAAGAAGATATTATTGTTGTTCCATTGCAAGGATGTGTAGCTGTTCCAGCTGCTTATGTTTTTCTGCCAGTTTGCAAATAACATAAATCATCATCTTCTTTGTGCAATAATTTATCATCAACATTCTGATACTGAGTTGCTAATACCATTGTTGAAACCAGAGAATCACGTGATTGTTTATTTTCATCAGGTGACTTGGTTTATTTGTGGAAATCTTGTTATTTTAATAACAAGCGTGTTTCTTTCATTAAGATTTGTAGTTGCTTGGTTCCCAAGAGGGCCAGAATACAATAAATATGTCAATTATTTTATTTAATTTATTACAATAGTGATTTGTTGGCATTATCACATCTATCTACCAAGAAAATTTCTAGTCTGACCTATTGTAGCTTTTTTAGTATTGTAGTTTTCAGAGTCGTGTTTCTGCTTGGTTAATTATATTAATTTTAGGAGTGAGCGAATGTCATTATTGATACTAGAGAATCACTTGAACATGTGCTCACACGTAGACATGCTCCTTGTCAATAGAGGGAGACTTATATGAGCAGATACTGATATTGAAACACAAAGAAGTTTTTTCTTTTGTCATTCATACTTCACGCTTTCTTGATAATCAATACTACTTGGAAATATTGGCAATTTATGAATGTTTATGCTGTTCATGTAACATAGTTTTGGACACTATCAATCCATCAAATAACAACATAACGATGGGATATAACTTTGAGTTTAATGCTATTCATTGTGCGATATTTCTAATATACCCTGGATAGCATATTTCAATTCATGATTATCTGTTTGGTTTCTTATGCCTTGCAGGTTTTGTAGTACTAGTCTTCAAAGTGACATTACTATTGAAGTTGAGGGAACACTTTTTCATCTTCACAAAGTATGTATGCCTCGGTTGGTACTGCTCAAAATTTTTAATATTTTCTCTATATTAAATGAGGAAGAGTCAATCTGTGTTCATTTATCACTACAGGCTATTTCATTTGGTATATTAATTGCTCATTAAAAGGCTTGTAGATTGCATTGCATTGCCATTTAGCATGACAGGAAAGGATTGGACATTGAATTGATATTTTATGCAATAGTGAAATCAATAATCACGTAACAGAGGCATGAGTAACGTGTTTGAGTTTTTAAATTTTCATCCCATCTGCCAAATGCCTCAGGGAATCTACTGCAATAACTATGCTCCCGCTATTTGTTCGTCTCTCTTTCTCTCTCTTTTAATACTAATTAGGCACGGTATGATGGCGGATGTGAAAAAGATGGGTCGGGAACTTCAAATGGGATGGGAACAACCTTCCTTCTGTTTTTTAGAATGATTTGAGGGTATGAATGATTGTGGAGTTTTGACAAGTCAATGGGAGCAACAAGTCAAGAGCACACTTCGATTTTTTGTGGTTTAATGATTCCTCTTGTACATAGTTTTTTTTACGGCAACCATAATATACTATGTTATTGAGCTCTACAACTGATAAAAGACAACTTGCATTTGGACGATACATATAGTTCATTGCGAGTTATGACGGGTTAGTTAGATGAACATTTAAGGTGATCATTTCAGACCCATAACTTCTAGTATGATTCTTGTAGATATGGGGGAAATGATGATGGGGATACTAGCGATGTTTTTTTATCAATAAATGGGGGAGCCCACGAGTCTACTCATAAGAAACTTCATGAAAATAAGTTATCTAAGTGATTATTAATGTCGATCCAAAAAAGAGAATATTTTTTATCTTGAAGAAAATAAGAATTGAGAATCAAAATAGACTTGGCTTACCCTCTTAAGTGCTTCAGAACTTGAACTCTCTTCCATGTAGGATAAACTATCACATTGGATAAGTAGTATTATTGAAGGCAATAACATGAGCTATTTGCCCTCTCTATCTAATTTCCTTGCTAAGTCATGGACAAGTGAATATGAGTATTCCACAATGATGAACAATACATGTCCTTGAGCAATTGAATGAGTTCCATTTACCTATTTGTCTGAAGCATTATACACGATGAAGGTAACTTGTATCAATTGTCAGAATTGATCGACTTTCTTTAAAATAATCAGAACGATTAAGGCATAACTCGAATGAGAATAGTTGACATCCTAATTAATTTTAAATTTTGGTGGAGTTTCTCTTTGAGAAAAATATATATTTTTTATTAAACACTTAAACTGGGTGGGTTAAAATTTGATGCATGCTGCTAAAGGACAATAATAGAGATTTACTTGAATAGCTTCAAATATTTAATCATGTTAAAGCATGGAAGTGTTTACCTATGCTTGATTTGTGACCTGGAGGTGAGTTTGTGATATAACTCCTCTTTTAATGGCATAACAAGTTTACCGGCAGTTTTTGGACAATTTGTTAGGTTTCCATTGTTGCATTTTGTCCGAGTAGAACTTAATGGGGCATTTGTGGTCCTAACTATTACAGTATTTATTAATTTTTGTTTATTATGTGTTATTAGCTTAGATTCTTAATTATTCATTTTCTTTTCTACTATATCCTCTTTTTAATTCTTTCCTTACTAATAGATTATGTAATGGGTATTTATGCTCCTATTTGCATCAATAAGAGCCAAATGGTTTTATTCAAACATGATATCAGAGCCATGCTCCTAACCTAGTTGTCTTCGAGTCTCTCCTTATCGGTGGCTGGCTTGTCCAGATCCCTTCTATTTGTTGGAGCCCCTGCTTCCACCATCCCTTCTTCTCAGCTGGCTAGGCCTGCTTCAGGATCGTTTGCTTCAAGGTATGTCAGACCCGCCTAGATTTTTCCATCGTCCCTTCTCCTCAGCTGGCTAGGTCTGCTTCAGTCTCATCTACTTCAGGGTTTGCTGGAGCCGTTTAGATCTTGTTGCCCTTAATTCCCCAGATGCTAGATCACCTCTAAACCTGTGATGACCATCCAAAACCTCTATTCTGATCATCTTGGGCGCCTTCCAACTCACGAAGACCCTACCTAACTTATCGGCCTCCTTCTAAGTTTGTCGTAGCCCCTCATGGAATCTTCTTCCAACCGGCCAGGTCTAGCGGGAACCCTTGTAGTTGCCATATTCTTCCAACAAATGAAACTTTACGAAGTCTCAACAACCTAACATCTCGTTTGGCTCAATCGGAGTCACGACGGGCTCCCCCAGCATCGAGCCTTCATCAGAAGATGTTCTTGATTTCATTGAAAAATCAATTCCAACCTCCATTCCTCTGCAGTCAGGACATGAAAATAACATGAATTTCTTGATTACAAATCCATAAAATAAATGATTGTAACTTTCTCCAATGGTCTCAATCTATGTCCTTATTTATCAAAGGACGTGCAAATTTCAGTCATCTCACTGCTGTGATTCGTGAACCACCAAAGACTGACTCAGCTTATGGAGCTTGGGAAGTGAAGAATTCCATGGTTATGTCGTGTA
>NW_018164739.1:2450449-2496435 GCF_001263595.1 Phalaenopsis equestris | reverse complement strand
TCGTGTAGGATCAACTCCATGGAGACTTCGATTGGTCAATCATATATGTTCCTTCCGCTAGTGCCCTTTGGACGACAGTTCGTGATACCTACTCAGATGTAGGGAATTTCAGCCAACTTTATTAGGTATTTAAAAAAATATGTGAGGCAAAATAAGGATCGAGGACTGTGATCCAGTACTACAATGGTTTAGTTGTATTATGGATTGATTGCGACCTGTATTATGACTACACTTGAGAATCTCCGACCGATCTATCTTTCTTCCTGAAAATTGTCTAATTTCTGGTCGGCCTCAACAACTCCCTACAACTCTGAATCAAACATAGTACAACCAACTTCTACCCATAACAACCTGGAATCCTCCAATTCTCTTAAAATTCAAATGGAGCACTTAATCAAGCTGCTTAGTTCCAACTAGCTCTCTTCCCTCTCACATTCGTCAAGGTACCATTCCTATGACACTCACTTCTTTTGCCCCTGAATTGTATCCGTTGATGTTACACTTTCATTTGGGTTATCCTAGTTTCTAGATTCTAAAATGATTGTGTCCGTTGATGTTTAGTAATAAAAATCATTCTAATTTCAAATGCGAAACCTGTCAGTTATCTAAGCATCGCGTTCTTCATCTACCCCACAATTACACAACTTACGCTTCTTTCTCTCTTATTCACAATGACTTATGGGGATCCTCTCGCACTCGTCGCCACAACAATAAATCGTAGTTTCTTACTTTGATTATTGCTACACTCGGATGACATGTATCTATATTTTAAAAGAGAAATTGGAAGTTGTTGTCACTTTCAAAAACTTCCACACTTTCATTTTGACCAAATTCAAAATTTCTATTCAAGTCATTCAGACTGATAATGGTCGTGAAATTTTTAACTCTATATTAGGAGAATTTTTGGTAACTAAAGACATCCTCCATCATAGCTCATATACTGACACTCTTCAACAAAATGGGATAGCCGAGAGAAAAATCTGACATCTCCTTGATGTTACTTGCTCTATCATGTTTCACTCTAATGTCCCAAAACGTTTTTAAAATGATGCTACTCTTACATACATGTATCTCATCAATAGATTTCCCTAAAAAATTCACAAATTCAACCCTTTAACTGTGTTGAGATCGTGCTTTCCTAATAATCTTTTCTTCATTTTAAATCTCAAAATTTTTGGGTGCACAACTTTGTTCGTAACACAGCCCCAACTCAGAGTAAACTTATAACTAGGTCCATAAAATGTGTTTTTCTCAGATACTTTGCCACTCAAAAGGGGTATCGATGCCTTGAACCTACGAAAAATAAAGTTTTTATGAATCCTAATGTTTCTTTTTTTCAAAGTGTTCCCTACTTTCTAACTCGGTCTCTAATGAGGGGGAGCTAGAGTTCTTGGATACTATTCCTTACTCTACCTTTGTGGATGTTCCTCTCACATCACCTGTTATGGAGGAACCCCCTGTTCTCTTAGCTCCACCCACTTCTCCTACAACTAAGGAGCCCTCTGTCCCTTTGGTTCCACCAGTGCATCCTTCCACTCTCTGTGTCTACACTTGGCGCACTTGTTCCGATGCACCTACTATGGTGCTCACTAACCCCTTGCTGGACCGTGAATCGCCCTCGGACGACATTCCAACACTGCTACTAATCCAAATGAGGACGTCAGTTCCTCTAGTAAGGTACACAATTAGACATGCTCTCTCTATCCCGTGAAAAACTATATTTTTTTTCACAGATTATCACCAACCTACAGAGCATTTGCTAAGACCTTGACCAATCGTTAACTTCCATCTACTATTAAGGTTGTCTTAGCAAACCTAACTTAGAAAGCTACCGTTATAGAGGAGATGAATGCCCTTCAACGGAACCATACTTGGGTCATTGTTGATTTTCCTCGGGGCATGAAAGCAGTGAGATGCCGATGGATTTTTAGCATCAAGTTTAAATCTAATGTATCATTTGAATCACAAGACATAGTGGTCGGCAAAGGGTATTCACAGACCTACAGAGTTGACTATTAGGAGACATTTGCTATAATTGCTAAATTAAACACCATTAAGGTCTTTTTTTCCCTTGCAGTGAATATAGATCGACTCTTATTCCAGCTTGTTGTCAAGAATGCGTTCCTAAGTGACGATCTTACAGAAGAGATGTACATGGCTCTTCTTCCAGTCTTTGACTCCACCGCCTCCTAAGTGCAAGTATGTAGGCTGCGAAATTCCCTCTATGGATTGAAGCAATCACTATGAACATGGTTCAAAAAGTTCACAAAAGTGGTGGTAGGCCATGGATTCGCTCAGACTCAATCATACCGCACTCTCTTCTTCCAGCATCCCTCCAGCGACCAGGTAGCTACCCTTATCGTTTATGTTGACAATATTGTTCTCAAAGATAATGATCTACCAACATTAGAGTCTTTGAAAGACATTTTTGTTGCTTCCTTTGAAATGAAAGACTTGAGATTTCTCCGGTACTTCTGAGGCATGAAAGTTACTCAGTAATCTCAGAGTATTTTCCTGTCTAAGCGGAAATATTTGATTGACTTTTTGAACAATTTTTTCCTATCCACGAGTGGCTGTCCTGATGAATTCTAATGAAAAATTTCTTGATATTCCCAATATAGTTCCTGTAAACAATACTTATTACCAACACCTTTTGGGGAAACTCATCTACCTTGCCCATACATGTCGCGATATTTGCCACGTTGTTGGGATAGTTAATCAATTCATGCATGATCCCTATAAGCATCATCTCTAAGCTGTCCACCAGATTCTCCACTATTTAAAAGACAGACCAAACTCAAGTTTGTTTTATTCCCACAACACCTTTTGTTCTATTGCAGTTTACACAAATTGGGTCGAGTCCGTCCATGATCGCGATCTACCTCGGGGTATTACTTATTTGTGTGGGGAAACCTAGTCATGTGGAAAATCAAGAAGTAGTCTTTAGTTGCTAGGAGCAGTACATAAGCCGAATTTTGGTCAATGTCCCTGAGAATTTGTGAAGCTCTCTAGTTATGCATCAGCTCCCCACGAACTAGGTATTACAGTCTCCGCTCCCCTGTTGTTGTTCTGTGATAACATGACAACCATTAGCACTGCTCACAACCCTAGTCCAGCATTATCGTACCAAACATGTTGAGATTGACCGACACTTGATTAAGGAAAAGCTCGAGTCCAACGAAATTTGTTTTCCGTTTGTGTCATCTTGCAGCCAACTGACATATATTCTCACGAAGAACTTTCCTCCGCCGTTGTTTGATAATTTCAAATCTAAGTTGAACATAATTGATATCTATGCTTCAACTTGAGGGGGTATTAGAATATTAATTAATTTCTGTTTATTTTGAGTTATTAGCTTGGATTCTTTATTATTCTTTTTTTTTCTATTATATCCTCTTTTTATTTCTTTCCTTACTAATAGATCCTGTAATGGTATCAGTAAGATTCATTTGTTTCTATTCTAACACTAACTAAATTGATTTTTTATCAAGAAATAATTGAAATTAAGACACGTTCAAGTAGATTTTGGCAAGTTTTAGATAATATTGTAAAAGTTATTGTCTTTTCGTCAACAAAGCCTTGGACTTTAGAAGAGCATTGAAGGCAAGATTTTGTTCAAAATATTATTGTATTTGCATTTATCAAAATAATATGGAGTTTCAACAATTTTCTTCTTTTCCGATGATGATATATAAATTTGGATTAATGCCTTCCCTATTCCCTAGAAAGAAAACTAGCTACATCTGCATCCGTATACAAAATTACATTAGCAGTAAGGAGCAAAACTTTGGAGGAAATTTTATCTAGCGCCAGGAGTTTGATTTGAAGAACTTGTGGTTCTCAAAGTACTAAATAGAGAAACCCTTCTGTTGTTAATGAATTGATAGCCCTCACAAATTTTTTTTCCCCTTTTACCTCTCCTTGAAGGAGAATCTGTTGAAGAAGAGGTTCAAAATGCCTTGGACACTGAGTGGGTGTTGAGAAGGATTTTTTAAGGCAAAAGTTGAATCGAGTCTTGCAAGGGATACCATTTTCTTACATGAGACTAGATCTTTAGGATGGAGGAATGCCTTTCCTACATGATCTTTAACAAGTAGATTTGAGAGATTGAGCAGATTCCTGATTGTGAGGGGAGAGAGGGCTTGGCAGCCAGGTAGAAAAACGGGATGAGAAGTAAGATGCTTTAGGTGAAAAACTAAACTTTATTAGGCAAGTCTGTGCTATCCGATCAAGTAGGACTAACTTAGCCGAATAAACTTAGACAAGTGACCAAATTAATTAATATGCATTATGTTCCCGCCTCTCGGTGTTTTTCTCTGTTTTATTGTCATCTTCACATTGAATGGTAGTTGCTTTGTAGTTGCAGTTCTGCAATGTTCCTTTTTTCTAAAGTACGTAATTTTCTAGCTCATTCAAAGTTTCACTATTATTACCTTTTAATGATGAATGGTTGTCTTTTAGTTTCCTCTTATTTCAAAATGTGGGAAGATTGCACAAATAATTGAAGGTTCAAAAGATTCAAAAGATGACTTGCATACATTATTGGAGGGATGTCCAGGAGGATCTGAAGGATTTTTGATTGCAGCAAAATTTTGCTATGAGAATAAAGTGGAGCTGAAGCCAGAAGACATTCTGATGGCACATTTGGTTGCTGATTTTCTTGAAATGACAGAGGAATATAGGGAAGATAACTTGTTAATGCAGGCAGAAAATTTCATTCACAAAGTAATTCTTCGGAGCTGGAATGATTGCATATCAACGCTTCAGAACTCTCAGAATTTTATTTTAGAAGCTGAAAAACTTCCAATTGTGCAGAAGTGTCTTAATGCCGCAGCACTAATGGCATGTCAGGATCCTAGTTTTGTCCGAAAGTCTACAATGTATGGAAACTTACAGAGTCCTGGTGGAAGTATACTATGGAATGGAATAAACACTGGAGTTAGAATCAACAACACGTTATCTGATTGGTGGTTTGAAGATGTTTCATCTCTCTCTTTTCCAATATTTAAAAAATTTATTGAAACAATTAACATCCATGGCATAAGATCATTAAATTTAGCTGGTGCACTGATGTTCTATGCTAGGAAGCATTTGCATGGACTTGATCGGTGGCAGAATCGGCAAGGAGGAGGAAGAATTAGAACTTTGTCCATTGATTTAGCAGCAATTGATCAAAAAATTTTAATTGAAAGCATTGTAAACCTCCTTCCTGAAAATAAAGGGAAGTCTTACTGCCGCTTCTTACTAGGACTTTTACGTCTTTCGATAATGCTAGATGTTGACAGGTCATTCAAGGAATTGTTGGAGAGGAGAATAGGGATGCAGCTTGAACTGGTTACACTGGATGGGCTCTTGATTCCCAATTTCTCAGGGTCTGATAATTTATATGATACAGACTGTGTTGAGCGTATTATTAGGCATTTTTTGTCATTCCATTCACTGAAAATTGCTCCCTTATCAGCATCATCATCATATCCTGCGATTCCACAGTCCTCTAGTATTTTAAGCAAGGCAACAAAATTAATTGATGATTATCTTGCTGAGGTTGCCCCTGATGCTAACTTGAAGCCTCAAAAAATGCAATCCCTTCTGGAGGTTTTCCCAGAGTACTTCCGAAAATTGGATGATGGAATTTATAGAGCACTCGATATCTATTTAAAGGTTTGCGTCTCTTTAAGGAATCATTATTATCTTTCATTGGATACTTATTGTACATGAACTACTAATATATCTAATACCAAATCATAGAATGGTTTTTAGTTGCTTGAGAAATATTTAATCTGAAAGAAATGTTTTTAATCTGAGTCTTGGTAATTAATTTGTTAATACTGAGTCAAAGTTTATAGCAGATGGAGGCGCAATGATATGACATTTTTTTGAGTGATAATTTATCTTCATTAGTCCTTAATCCACATGGAAAGCCAATAATATAAAGCTAGCAATCAATAGTGCAATTATATTAACTCATTAAGATAGATTTAATGTCAGTGAGACATTTAGTGCAGTGACACACAAGTCCTCTAATATTAATGTTCATGTCGAAGCTGCTGCACAAATAGTAAATGGGGGTTAATTTGGAGGTGTTTTTTTTCTGTTTTATTTCTCTCATTATAGTTCCACTAGAGTTATAGTATTTTGATTTGAATGTTGAAGTAAAGGTTAATAGATGTTTTTTTTTTGTTTTATTTATTTCATTATATATATTAGTCACGCGACAATAGTTATGTGCCACGCTATATCATTTCAAATTATATTCATCTCAAGAATAAAACTAATAGGAGATATCTCTATTTCAATAATAGGACCATGCTTGATTTTTGTCACCATAATAGCCTCAATTATAATCTGAGGTTCATGCTCAACACTAAACTCAATTATTATCACTTGATTATAATGATCGTCATCAAGCTCATCTGTTGATCTTAGATCAACACAATAGTCAAATTAATGCGGGGATTAGATTTTTGAATTGGTGAAGTGACACAACTGCCTAAGATTCTAGAATTGATATGGATTTCTAAATCCTTGGATTTCAAAAAATTAGTGTACATTATGATTTGTCATTATCTTGATACAATTTTGGGCAGAATAAAATCATCGTATACATACACACACTCATTTGATTTACTTATTTATGTATACTATGATTGATTAGAATAAGATGATTGGGTACGGTCACATGTATAAATATTATTATTTATAAAAGATAATTTATGTAACCATAAGGTCATGATGTTTGAAATTATTGACATAATCACTATTGTAACATAACCCGTATTATTCATGAGAATCATTGTAATATAAACTCATGATATCTATCATTGTTGATGAGAAAATAATTACTTCAGAAGATGATGTTAATTCATATCTCGATAATTCTTTTTTAGGGCAATTAAATACAAACCACCCAGAACTTGCAATTTATAAATCAACCACCCTCTTTCATCCATTTTTCAAATTCTCACCCAAATATTAAAATTAATGGTAAAATCCCAACCCTTAATTTTGATTTTTATGAAATTCTTAATAATTTGATCGTGGCATGAGTAAATACATCGGTTCGGTAGTTCAAAAAAATCACCTGGTTGGTTCATTTGCAAATATCAATGTTTTGGGTGGTTTGTATTTAAATTTTTATGTGATTGATCAAGTTTATAATAGTTTATATACCTTAATTACGTGTTTTGTTCGTAGTTTTTGCTACATTATTGGCATAATCTTTCATCTTTATTAGACATGCATTTTTGGTAATGGTCTTATAGTAATGCAGGAAGGAATCCATAAGGTTTGGGTTTGGTTTTTTGTTTTAAAAGAACAAGCAACAAAAGTAAATGTGTTTATTGTAATTACAGACTTTGGAACTTCATATTAGAATGGATTAGTTGGGATGTGTAGATCTCTCTTGATCTGTGTTAATCTAAGCAACTTATTGTTTATGTTGATTGGATATCTTTACCCTCCAATTAACTTTGTAACTGTATAAAAATGTTGTTACTAATTCTGACCATCTAATTCATTTAGGATGGCCGCCTGAATTCATTATTTGAAAACTAGAATGGTTTTCAAATAGTTTGGTATAATTAACTATGACCTTCCAAAATAGATAGCCAAAATTGTTACCTTTATTTTGTGCAATAGCTTTCATGCTTGGCTACAGGATTTGCATGCCCTACATTGGGGCTCTGTATTTGTCATTCACTATTAATTGTAGGTGATTTTCTAGTATCCAAAGCTAGATTAATCTAGGACCTATTTTGCTCATATATAAAGTTTGTGCCATACTAAATGATTTACTCGAATATTAAATTGAAATGATTCACTCATTTTCAGTCTTTCTTTCATTCTCTTTCTACGATGTCTCTTCCTCACACTCCCTCCCTCTCTTTTTTTCTTCCCTCTCAGATAATGGCACAATATCATACATGAATCACTTGATGCGATTGATTCCAAGCTTCTTATGTAAATTCTTGAAAATGTTCTAGGTATTGTCTTAATATTCCCGTATTTCTATTGGGTTGGTGGCTATATACATTTATGTATGGGAACTTAGTTATAAGAGAATCACACGGCAATTTTAGAGGGGTTGAGAATGAATTGAGAATATAACTTTTTATTATTAAAATCACATTTGAATAAATTGATGGTGCTCTGCTTTAGGAACTTATAAAGAGGACAACTTTTTATTATTTCCTTAATTATCTTTCTTTTGTTATGCCTCTTAAGTTATTTTTCTTACTTTCATGTGAGAAATGTGATTTCTTTTTTCTTTATTAGTGAGGGTGTGCTCTAATTTTAGGAAACTCTAGTAAATTTTCTTTTATTGCACATTATGTTTGTGACTTCTTTATTGGAATACCTGATTCTCTCTACTATCCCGCAGATGTAAGCCTATTTAAGTTGAATTAAATAAAATTTAGAATTAATTTTTGTAGTGTTTGATCTCTTTTGTTCTTATTTAACGGCCCAGCATTGGGTTGACGCTGCCTTAACATTAAGTTAGGCTTGTACTTTTTCCTAACACCTCCCTCTATGCATCACATCTAATTATTTCATCAAATTGATTTTAATGATGATACATTCAAATATGAGAAATGAGATTTTAACTAAAAGGATACATGAAAAATTATAGCTGATTTTGCAAAAGAAAAATATTGGTCTAAATAACTCATTTGGATTGTCTGTATAATTTATTAAGTTCTAAACTAAGGCAGCCGTTTATCTTCAGCATGGTATACAGAGATGAATTGGAACATTGTACAGTGAAAAGTTCTTTAACATTCTTGTGTTTTTTAATTAATGTCACATAATGCTTAAATCCTCTTCAAAAATTAAGGATTGCTATGAACCCCATTGCAGGCTGTTAAGACAAATGATAGTTAGGGCCGCTGAAACTGGTTGAATTCCTTGTTCAATGCTGTATATGTGCCTTTTTTTTTTTTTTTGCTTCTGCCTTCCTTGAACTAGGATGATAATTAAAAAGAAATAATATTGTTAATAATTATGTCATCTTAAATTTCTTTTGCAGGGGCACCCGCAGCTTCAAGAAAAAGAGAAAGAAAAGCTCTGCCAAGCCATAAATTTTGGGAAGCTTTCAACCGATGCATGCATCCATGCATCGCAGAATGAGAGCCTTCCACTTAGGGCCGTCCTCCAGGTCCTGTTTTTTGAGCAACAACAACTCCGTTCCACCCTTTCCAAATTAAATCTCATTACAGAAAATGAAAATAATGTGGCCTCAAATGTAAATGAAATTTTTGAAGAGTTTACAGAAAGAGAAGGCTGGGTTTCTGTTGCAAGGGAGAACCAATACCTGAGAGTAGACATGGAACGCATACAATCTAAGGTCAGAGAGCTGGAAAATCAGTTTATGATCATTAAGAAAGATATGAGGAAGTTCTCCAGACGCAGCATATCTAGATAACTCGTTCTAAGCCTTTAAATGCATATAGAGACAACAAATCAGAAAGCAAATTCGCTGGAAGTTTGGGTCAGCCTCAGAACATCATCAGACATCTAATGCCTTTCATGATTATACAGATTATTAAGCTCTGATGGAAGCATTTAAGGCAACCTCTCAGTTTTGAAAAGGTAGATTGTTTAAATTCTAGTAAAATATGGAACTCTTTGAAGGCCAGGTGTTTAGTTTTATCAGATTGTGGAAATGTTTCAGTTTTTCACAGATTTTGGAATCACTAAGAAGTGCCAGTCTTGGTCTAGATACTGGAATCGAAAGGTATGGATATACTTGGATAGAGTTAAGTGCCAAAATAAATAGTCCCATGCATATTTACATGAGGTCATTTTAGTCTCAGTCTATAAAATGTCAAGGTTGTCCCCGGACTTTATTAATATGGGCTAAAATAGTGACAGAGGTCTGTTTTAGCCCACATTAAAAGAGTCGATGGACTCAAATGGCCTCCCGACAAACACTTTTCTCCCGGTTGATTAAACTAGAAATGTTTGGATGTGATGGATAGCAGTAGCAGTCATTCTTGTAGATCATAATCTCTTTTTCTGATGAGATAACAGTAGCAGTAGCCTTTTATAAACTTGAAGTATGTGTTTGTGACAGTTACAAAATTCATGCTCAGGCCATCCCATGTATGGTTTGGAATTGGCAAGTGTTAGTATAAGCTAACATGTTCTCTTTTTATTTATTTTGGGGAGGCATTTACATACACACCATCCAATTCCTATATATTTGCATTTCTAATACCTGAACTTTACTTTTTATATTTATACAACCCAAATCTTTCATATCACATTAAAAATAACACTATTTTAAAATTTTTATATTGAAATATGCCTTTTCATACATGGGCATGATGACATGTATTTAAAAATTGAACTTTAGGTGTTAGGTATGTAATTACATATGATTTGAGTGGTAATGTATGTAAATTTGCTTTTTTTTTTTCTTTTTAAAAATAAAATCATTAATAATGGAGATATTTATGCCATTTTATTTTTTTGAAAATTTTCATGAATATTGGCAATATACAAGACATTCTACCATCAATCTTGTTGGGTTTTAGTATATACTGATTTATTAATGTTAGTGATAGGAATGAGATAATTTTAATATAGATAAAGGCAAACAAAATATTTTACCTCACCAACACAAAACGATACAATTCAAATATATAAAAGATAAACACCTATAATTTGAGAGGTTGGCGATCTCTTTCAACTCTTAACTTTAGATTCAAGACAATAATTAGGCACATAATGTATGACTCTAAACACATTAATCCCTATTTATATTGCACAATAATAACTAGTCTTATGCCTAAAATAAGTCTTCAAATTGTTTTGGCCTGCTTAGCATCAACTCAGCGGAGCAGGGGGAAACTCTGTCGTAGAGGAAACTTCTGTTGGATCAAGTTGTATGACTCCCACTCATAAACTAACTTGTGTCTAACTCTCATCGTCAGCACGATTGAAATAAATGATTAGTTGTTGACATTGCTTGGGGATCGCACCTAGCTCATAACCTGAAGCATCAGTCTTCACAATTAATGATTGGCTGAAATAAAGTAACATCAGTATTGGTACACTCGTCATGACATTCTTTAACTTCTCAAAAGCTGGAGTCTCAGCTTCCGATCCCTTATTGAAAGTTATCCTTTTTCAAATGCTCTGTCTACGACCACATTGTAACCTTCCAGGAACTTCCAGCAGTATCATGTAAGTCCCATAAATCCTCTCAACATCTTCAATGCCTTAGGTAGTGACCAATCCAATGTAATCGTCGTTTTAATTGGATTAGCCGACACCCCAAGTACCATTAGCATCTTCTTCAAATGATCAATGTGTTCTTCCAAGGATGATCATATATCATCTCAAATTTCTCTCTATAGTCCATGACGCACCCTGTCTGGATGCCAATGTAAATAATTGTTTGCCTAAATTCCTTCCCTTGTGGTTATGAAACATTCCAACAACCAGTCTTTGAATTTTTCTCATGTTTTGATTAACTGATGTTGTTTTCTCCATTAATACCATGCTAGAAGGGCTGTTGCCATTATTTTTTTTCTCCGTTGGTCTATTAACAACAAAATATCTATTCACATGATAAACCCAACCATAGGATCAATATCTTCTGCTTACTTATGCATGAATATTATCCCAATTTTTCTCTATCGAAGCTCATTGCACCAAAGAAGCAGTGGTTGGATTCCCTTTTTCGACCCATATTGATTCCTTTTCGTCCATAAGTCTGAGTCATCCCATAATCAGCTCACTCGTCCCTATAGGCTTTTGAATTTTCTTCCCCTCGGAAGGTTGCTGAAGCAAAATACTAGTGCGATTGGATGTGACCCATTGTCGAGGTTCCACCCACAGTGGTTCTCTCTTCTAACCTGAAATCATTCAAATGAATCTCCTTCGGCCTTTCTACATGTTTTTGCTCATCCCAAACCTTTAGATATCATGCAATCCTCTCTAAATGTTGCCACGAATTCGCTCTTGACTCATTCTCTTGATCCAACATGCTTCCATTAGTGCCAACCGTCTGAATGTTGTGACATTTCTTCCAAGTGCTGCCACTCGAGTTCACTCCCAATTTCTTTGCTTGATCTTGCTGCTCTAGATTTGTCTAAGGTAGAGACACTGCCCAAATGCTGCATAAAACCTTCATATTGTTGCCACTCGCGTCCGCTCCAGATGTCGTCGCTCGATGCTCATGATCTTCATCATTTCTTCCAAGGTCCTAAATCTCTAACCCATTGATGAGAACTGCCATTCCATGTCCGAGTAATTTTCCTCCATTTCATATATTATTTTGCTCATCTCTCCCTTTAATTTTTTCCTTCAATGCATTTACTTTCTAATCTGCCATTATTCCGAGGATAGTTTTTTATCATGAAGGCGGAACTCCTGTATTACATGATCCCATCGTTGGCTTCTCATTACCTCTAGCTACCTCGAATCGTGACTAAATCGCGACTGTATCACCATTACTCTTAGGATGTTGCTCTGATATCAATTTGATAGGAACGAGACAACTTCCACGGAGATTAGGGCAAACACATTCTCTTACTTCACCAACACAAAACACTATCCAAATATATAAAAGATAAACACCTGCAATTTAAGAGGCAGACGATCTCTCCCAAACCCTGACCCTAGATTAAAGACAACATTCACACATATAATCTTACCCTAAATTTATTAAACCCTATTTATACCTCACAATAATAACTAACAAATAACTCAATTCTCCTTTTAGTCTTACACATAACATAAATCGTTAAACTATTTTGGCAAGCTCAACGCCAACATAGTGGAGCACGAGGTGAACGACGCCATAACTGTTGGTCTAACAATCAATTATTGCAATATTATTACATTTTGTCAAAATTTTATAGATGGATGAGAACAATTCATTGATATATTCTTTGATAAATGGATGGTGATATGTGAATGATGAGTTACCATAAAGTTTGCTTGATTTGATATTATGGTGGACATTTAAATATTGATGTGAAATTTGCATTTGTTATTGTTGACGAAAGGAACCCTCCAATTCAACCATCTATGCATAAAAATGTGGAAGTAAAATTTTCTAATTTCAATAAATATTTAAAATATAACAAAATTAGTCCTCCCGTTCGGCGGCGGATAATTTTTGTCGCTATATGCGGGGTTACGTAACGGAGCAGTTACCAAACATGACGGTTTCGTAACGCGCGGGTCGCCGAAAGCTCCCGCCGTTTCGTATTTAATTCACCTTATGCGGAAATTAAAACTCTCCTTAACGTCGTCTGCCTCCCGTCCCTTCTATCTAGGAATGTAAATGAACCGAACACGAACGAATAAAGTTTGTGTTCGTGTTCGGTTCGTTTAAAATTTAGTTTGTTTGAAATAAGCTCGTGTTCGTTTCTTACCGAACGAGCCGAACACAAACCGAACACGAGTTGTTCGCGAACGACGAGCCAGTTTGACATCCCTAATATTAATATATAAAAGTAATATTATATATTAATTATATAACTTATATTATATAAATATACAATATATATTACTACTATAGTATATTAATATATTATTATTATTATTATTTTATTATATATTATAATTTATAAAATTTAATGTTTTAAAATATAATAAATTTTTTATATATAATTATTTTATATTATTTTATATTTAAAATAATAACGATTCGAACACGAACGAACGCATCACTGTTCGTGTTTGGTTCATTTAACTAACCGAACAAAAAAAATTTGTTCGCGTTTGTCTCGTTTACTTATCGAACGAATCGCACACGAAAACGAACTATTCGGTTTTTTTCTGACAGCCCTACTTCTATCTGATTCCGAATCGTAAACCCTAACCCTAAAACCTTAACGCCGCCAACATCCCATGGCCTCCTGCGATGACGACTTTCCTATCCTCGGTGACGAAGCTCAATCCCACCACCCACAGGCCCAGCAGCAGCAGATGCGAGCTTCTGCTTCCATGGCCGCCGGTGGTGCCGCCGCCAGTGTTCTTTCCTTTCCTGCTAACCGCTACCTCTCCGAAGTGACCGTGCCGATCCATTCGCGTTCTGGTCCATTCGATGGAAAGAAAATTTCTACTGGCTCTGTGGGCGATGACGAAGATCACGACGGATACGGCGAGGCATTCGCCTCGACAGATGTGAACCCACACAGTCATTGCTTTGCCGACGACGACCCCGTACCAGACCCCTTTGATCCGCTTCAGCCTCGCCAGAATGAAGGCTCCAGCGGGGATGATAGCTCTGATCACAAGTCTCGCGCTGCCGCGGCTTCGGTTTCTCACTTTAACTATCCACATCAGCGGCTGCTCGCACCTCTTGCGGAAGCCAGGCGCAGGGATCGGGACGAGCTCAGCGATGAAGAAGGTCCCTTTGGTTACAACACTGGCAACAAGAGGTCGAGGTCGTCTTCGGTGGCGCCGTCATCGTCCAGTGATTATCGGAAGGATCGGGAGGAGTGGAGCGATTCGGCCATTGGGTGTCTTCTGGATGCCTTTACTGAGAAGTATGTACTGCTTAACCGGGGAAACTTGAGGGGAAGGGATTGGGAGGACGTCGCCACTACGGTAAGTGAGGGATGCGATAAGCAGAAATCGGGTAAAACTGTGGAGCAGTGCAAGAACAAGGTTGATAACCTCAAAAAGCGTTATAAGGTTGAATGTCAGCGCCTTTGTAGTGGCAGCATTGCTGTCAGCCATTGGCTATGGTTCAAGAAGATGGAGTTGATTGTGGGTTCCTCTTCCAAAAATGCTGTGGGTGATGATAAAGCTCCTGCACTTGGAGATTCCAGTCCAGTTTCGAGACAGATGAAGAGGTCTCATTTATTTGGCATCCTACTCTTATTTTTCTGTAAATTTTTCAATATTGATGGCCTTATTATATGCCCTTTTCTCCTTTGGTACTTTATACGAGCAAAAAGTCTGTATTTGACCATAATTTTACACTTGAGTGACAAGATTAAAATGAGAAAGCAAAAAAGAAGTTTCCTCAATTAAGTGGATTTGGGCTTCTAACATGAGAAAAATTGGAGGTAAAATAATTTGAATAGGTAAATTTGTAATCGAAACTAATTTAAACCAAATGAGAGAATAAAAAAGTTTTACCATTCAGTGCAAGTCATTCCATTTTTCTTCCTACAAATTTACCTATCTCATGCCACAACATATTGCAATGGAGTACAAAAAAACTTAAATACGAATTTTTTTGATAAATTAATATAATGGCAGGGGGTGTTTAGTAGCATACTTATTATTAGATTTTGCCATGGATTTAACTTAAATCCAGCAAACACCGAAAAAATGTAAAATAAATTCAACACTCCGTTAATTTGAATTTCAACACGTTCTGTTGTTTTTGTATCGTGTTCCCTCACCTGTTCGACGTAAATCCAAATGTAGTAAGTCCGATCGCGAGTTGGATTTATCCCATTGTCCCGCGAACTCCTCCCGTCATTTGTATAATCCAGATGTATCCGATTACACAAATCCTATTAAACGTAAATCTGATCTGTAGCCAAACACCGCCTTAGTTTGAATTTATTTAATAATATTTTGTGATAAAAGGTTAGTTTTTATTCAATATTCATTAGCGCATGTGAATTTTACTGTAAATTATGCTCCAAAGGCATAGTAAAATGTCAACATACTCAAATAAAATTTATAATATATTAATGATGATGATATCTAAAAAAAGGTGGATGATGTGCATGAGAAGAGAGTACCGCATGGAGCTCCAAAGCATTTAGTATTTCATATGGAAACCAGAGATGCTGAGAGCTATTGTTTTGTCTATGGGATGGGATGCCTAAATCTTTTTTTTTTTTTTTGGAGGTGTTTGAGATGTTGTTGTTGTGATACAGACTTTTGTGTATGATATCTTATTGATGATAACAATTAGTTTATTTTTTTCTTTTCACGGTTTGATGTTGGGATTTTTAATCTAAGACCTTGAAAACAACTTTTAAGTTCTTTATCAGCTAAGCTAGTTGACACCCGCAGTGATCGTGAATTGAATGTCAATGCAATACTCATCAGGAAGAATGACTTGGAGTGATTCAATAAAGGAAAGGGTACGCTCCCAGATAAATTTTGTCCATGCTAAGCTTTTGAATTTTTATTTTAAATATATTCCTATTTCATGGTGTACATACTTGACACATAGCTGTTGGATTTGAATAGCGCTCGAGTGTTGTAAAGCCAGGTGTTTAATTTCTATGGCGTTGAATACCTTTATACATATGCGTGTGGGTGTAACTTAAGCTAAAATAGGTTAGATTGATTTGTAACCAGCCTCTAAATGCCAGTGTGTTAAATCTACAATGAAATGCCAGAATAGCTTTGAAAAAAAAAAATAGAAATTATGTGGGGGTTTCATATAAATCTATCAATCAATTAAACAACACCTCAAGTGTTGTTTCGCCTTATTTTCGATTCCTTTTTATTTGGAATGCAACAAAATATTGTTCTCTACTTTCTCCTTCTTGCAATGACATGTAGCTTCACTTTTTAGGGACTATTTCATGCTGGGAGAACAAACAGCTTACTATTTTTGAGTTTTACATTGTTGTAGAAAGTAAACAATAAGCTAAAAACAGTGAATAATAAATAAATAAATAAACACTTCAATCAGCAACAAGCAGTGGAGTGGCAGCTGCCCAGAAACAAGCAAAACAGTGGTTTTTGTTATGGTGCTAGGATTGGGACTCTGAAGGGCTTGTGGATAAATGTTTGACAGCAGAGGAAAAGGAAGTTATTTTTTGGGAGAATTCTCAGATTGATATTATTATAGTAAATTAATTTTATTCATCAGCAAATACGACGTTGATAAGATCTTTTTTTTTTCTCAAAAAACCTCAACAAAGAAGAGATAACCTTATCTAAATAGAATTATCCTAATATAAATTTAAATTCAAATACAGTTATCCAAACAATTTGAAAAATATTAAATTCATCCTTGTACTATTTGTAAGATAAAATTATTTCAAAGATTAAAGTTTCAGATCTTTTATATTGATCGATGACTTGATCATACTTGTAGACAATTGGTACCTTTTTTATTTAATCTTAATGATGTTATTGAAGAGTCATCCTTATCGATAATGCTCATTGAGCAAATAAAACTATTAATACTTAACTATTTTGATCTCATTGATATTTTTTTTGATATGATGCTCAAATTGTAGTGAGATTAAGGCTTTGTTGTTGTTGTTGTTGTTTTATGATGCTCAAATTGTAATTATGGATAATCTGATTTACTACCTACTAGAACTGATTCTCATACCATGATACAAGATAATAGATTAATTTTTATGTAGTTAATTAATGATTATGATATTAAATTAAACTAATTATATACTAATTAAGGTTATTTAGAAGAAATATATTTTTTAAGTGTTTAAGTATGCTAATTTGCGATTGAATTTTAATTATTATGTTTATTGATCTTTCTAATTAGTAGGCATTATTTTGTATCATACCATGATACAAGATAATAGATTAATTTTTATGTAGTTAATTAATGATTATGATATTAAAGTAAATTTTTTATAACTAATTAGAACAAATATATTCTAAAAGTGTTTTATACTAATTTTCCATTGAATACTAATTATTATGTTTATTGATCTTACTAATTAGTAGGTAATTAATAATAAGAATGTTCACTTATCTTAATTAGTAATAAGTGTATTTTTTTAAAATCCTTTTTATCCCAGAAGAGATGTTTATGTCAAAATTTTAATGATGTTTCTTCTTGTTCCTTTTCTTTCAACTCCCAATAATTGGATGATAATTATCCTTTTCTTATTGTAACTTGTAATTAAGGGGAAAAGAAATTGCATCTTTTCTTTGTTTTTATTTTCTTTTTTTCCTCTTGTCATGGAATGTTTTCACAAAAGGGAGTTAAACCCACATTTTTTCTGAAGCATCTTTTATTTGTATTTCTTATTTTGGTGAGGTTTGACTTTGACATTAGTTTTCGACACTGAATTAACTTGTTCATGTCATGATTTTGTGGTCAGAAAATATTTTTTTTGAGAATTAACTTACATGCCTCTCAAGTCTTATGTATTTACATCTAACATTTAAAGTTTTATATTTACATTTATAAAATATTGGTGTCAAAATCTATGTTTGATGACACTTTTTGAAGTTAGTAGTGGTATTTTTGATATGATGTCGAAGATTTGAGTGATATGTAAATATGAAAGTTTAGTGTTAGAGATGTAAATATATAAAGTTTGTGTGGTATGTACGTAAATGCCCCTACTTTTTTTTTAGGGCATTTGAGCCCTCACCATGTCACTAGAAGGCTAATGGCAATATTACCTGAGTTTTCTTGTTAGTATCATGATTTAATTTGATAGCTTCCTTAACCAATTTGTCTATCGGCAATAGGCTAGGATGGATAGGCATGCAACTTTGATGTGTAAAGATGAATCTGAGAAGTTTGCATTCAATTCAACAAAATTTTCTCATTAAATAATGAATAGTGATTTTAAGAGATGGATTTATCTTATGTCGTGATGGGTGTGTTGTTGGGGAAATATTTGCGCACGTAATACGCACCCAGAGCTGCGTGCGTAATGACACCGCAATAACCTCCACTTTGCGGTTATTAGGGGGTTATTGGGAGGTTATTGAGGTATTAATTCCAATAACCTATAACCCTAATAACCTTCCAATAACCTTCGCGAGTTCTATTTAGATGTTATTCATAGGTTATTATGGGGGCATTGCGGGGTTAATGGAGTACGCACGCAGAGTTGCGTGAGTATTATGTACGCAAATATTTTCCGTGTTGTTGAGGCTGACTGTCCTTTTTCTCTTTTTTTTTTAATCGTGTTTAGAGTCTTGAATCATACTCTTTTACAATTATAGTTAGGTACGAGTGATGTTTTGAAGTTGTTCAGCTTTTTTTGTTGAATAAAAAGCTGGTTTTGAAATGAAGATCGTAGCAACTGCTCAATTTTATTAAAGTGCCTTAGTCTAGAACAGAAATGAACCAAATGAAAGGCATTGGACATATTAGCAAAATTGATTATTTATATCATATGCCACTTTTCGTTTGGCTCATGCAACACACAGGCATGGCTCTCGGCAAACCAACATTATTGTAAATTAAAAATAATTCATTATGAGGGGCATTCATAGAACAATAATTCATGAAATAAGTGTTTCATCAAAGATGAAAAAAAAGCTATGATATATAGACTTTGCACTAATAGCCACTATGTGAGAACATCCTCATCAAGGCATTTGCTATTAAGAAAGGAAGAAGGATAGTGTACCTACCTACATGAATGTACTTCTTGTTCCACTTATTGAAAAAAAGGCAAATGAGTTAAATGACTTGAAGAAAAGTTATGCTAAATGAATATGAAAACAAGGAAGAAAAAAATACATGATATAGCCACTAAATGAAGTGCCGGTGTGCCTTTTCTCTACATAGGTTTGGCGGCTTCCCTCTTTTCTAAGGTTCTTACATCCTTTATTTTGAACTACTTTAAATTATCATTACATTCATCATAGAAGCAATTTCTTTAGTGACAACAACAACAATAACAAACCGTTATCCCACTAAATGAGGCCGGCTATATGAATCTTTTTTCTCCATTGTGTCCTATTGAGTTTCATATTTTCATTTAATTCTAATAACTTAAGTTCATTTTTCTAATATGTCTAGGTCTTTTTAGATCTACCTCTACCTTTCTTAGCATAAGTTGAATCTAAACCATCTAATCTTCTAGCCGGATAATTAGATGGGCGACGTTTAATGTGATCAAACTATCTAAGACAAATCTCTTTAATCTTGTCTGACACTGGAGCTACACCATCTCTTTAGGTGACAATGAACTTAATTTATTCTTTCATTTTGATCTAAGAATACATATTTTGCTACCTATATAGAATGTTGCATGTCAAAAAATTAGGCCAAAAGTCTTTGCTATTGACATGCTAGAATAAACTTTATTTTTAGGGGTTAGTTGGTTGCAACTATTTGGGATGTAAAATAAAAGTAAATTATGAGTTCTTATTTTTAAGTGCTTGGTATGAATTAAAGTAGTTGGTTTCAAGTATTGTGGATGTAAAATAAAAGTAATTTATGAATTCTTATTTTTAAGTGCTTGGTATGAATTAAAGTAGTTGGTTTCAAGTATTGTGGATGTAAAATAAAAGAAATTTATGAGTTCTTATTTTTAAATGCTTGGTATGAATTGAAGTAGCTGCAGTGTATTTTTTTTAGGGAAATTGGAATAGCTCAAAAGCCTCAATTCATTAGAATTCCGAATTCCTCCTAGGTTGCTTGAATTCTAAATGCATCTTGATCTCATTATATATCTCATTTACTTAAGATTCCAAGCCTTTCTTAACCGTTGTTCTTGTCTCCCCATCAACCCCAGCCTCATTCCCATTCTCGTTCTTATTGGCCATTCTCATTTTCGTTCCTGATTATGCTCTCATTCACATGTGTCATGTTCATCTCCGCCCATGACCATGCTCCCAATCTTTCGTGACGTCACGATCCCATAGGTTTGATATGCATGATTTTCAACCCTTTGTCCACCAGGTATCTCTTTCTCTTCTTTATTTATGTGGCAACACTATTTTGTAAAAATCCTGATTTCTTCTACCTGAAAGTGGATATGGTAATTTTTCTTCATTTTTATCAGGAAGCTAACAGATCATGCCCATTGTTTTCATTGATTACGGAACCTCTATATCTGTCTTCCTTAATGACCTCGTTCATCATTAAATTAATTGCTTTTCATTTTGCCAAGCATCAAAATTGATTCATTTTTCAATCCTCCTGCTGATAATATCCATTATAGGAATTATAAAGCTCTATAAACAACTCCAAGAAATTAAATGCAGAAAAGAACGCTGTTTTTTAAATATTAGTTTGTAATAGTCTTGTAATAATGAAGGAAATTGTATCATTACACATTTAAATTGCTGATTAACTTATGCGATTATTTATTTATTTTACGCTCAATCAAACAAGAAAATTTTCATGTATTTAGTTACTACCAACTAAATTTTGCCAAGATATAGAAGTTCATTGTATTATTTTGCACGGCATTCTAAAAATTCATTGATTTTAAATATCTGTAACCAAACCACCCTTAATTCCAAAGAAAACGTACATAGTCGACTAGGATTAGTGAGCCATCCGACCAGAAACGAAGGACACAAACAAGAGGGAATGAAGGGAATTCTAAAGCTGATGTGGCAAAAAATGTTTAACTTTTCTATTTACGGAAGAGTTGTAGGGAATATGGATTCATATTATGCCTAAGTTGAAGCCGTGGGACCAATGAGCTAAAAAACCCAAATCAAGGTGGTTTTTGCTTTGTTTTCCTTGTCTAATTGGATTTACTGACGTTCTAAAACTGTGATTGGTAAAATTCAATCAATATTTTGTTTTAGTTGTCAGTCCATCAAACTGTCAGACCAACTTAATCTGATTAGCACATATGTTACTTATAGAATGTGCCAAGAATGTGTATACCAATATCGTTGTCCGATGATTCATTTATTGTGATACAAATATTTCTAACTTTGCTGTCGTATGAGTTAAATTTTAAAGGCCTGTTCCGCCATGTCATTTTCTTAGGCATTTACAATGTTTAGGTTTGTGTGAAATTTGTACCCTAATTTTTTTGGACTTTGTCATTTTTATTGCATGCGTGGTGGAATCCTATAGCATATTGGTATTTTGTTTTTATTTATGAAATCATGGTTTGGTTGGCACATGGCACATGAAAGCTAGCTACAATAAGGAGTTTGAGCTACTGTTTTTTCAGATTCTGAAAGACATTTGATTTCGGTTCTTTCTACTAAATATTTATGTTAAAACAGAGAGCTGGTCATTGAGCCGTAGTTTACATTTCCTCTCGTCTATTCCCTTAATGGTGCCATATAACTTTTCTGCCATGTCATTTCTTAGGCATTTACAATGTTTAGGTCCGTGTGAAATTCGTACCTTAATTTTAATTTTGTACTAAATTGTCATTTTATTGCATCGGTGGTGGAATCCTATAGCTTGTTTGGTATTTTGTTTTTATTTATCAAATCATTGTTTGTTTGGCACATGGCACATCAAAGATAACTACAATAAAGAGAATGAGCTACTGTTTTTTCAGATTCTTAAAGAAATTTGATTTCGGTTCTTTCTACTAAATATGTTAAGACAGACAGCTGGTCATTGAGCCATAATTTACATTTCAGCTTGTCTATTCCCTTAATGGTGCCATATATAGCCTCTTGGCAATGCTATGTTATGTTTTATATATTTAAGTCAAAAAAGCAAAAAACTGACATTTTTTCTTATCATGATACCAAGCAAGAAAAGGGATTCTTTTTAGAAGTCTGAAAAATGATGAGTGTTTAAGCTGAGAGAATAGATCTCCTTCATCTAAAATAATAGTGCACCGATTTTGAGGAAGCTGATGAGATTTGTTTGAGGAGTTATATAGCTAGGCTGGTTAACAGTTAAAATAATTTTAGTCTTGGTGGAAGAAGCTTCAAAGAACTTTTGTAGAGCTAAAATGCCCAGATTAGTAGATTTTTAAGATGTAGAATCAACGGTTGGCTAATGGTAGATACCTTAGTTTGAGTGTAATAGAGCAGTGTTCTAATTTTAGAGAAAGGATTGGTTTTGAAGTTGGGCTTTCTATGGAGCAAAAGGACTACTTTGTGTTAGTTGATTAAATTTTTTGCCAGCGATGTGGAGTTAAGGTCTCTTGACTCAATTTTTTGGACAGCCTCATTGGTTGATATGTTAGTTTAGGGGTTTTTTTTTTTTTAATATTAATTTAGTTTGTTTTTTTGGATGTTTATTTTTTTTATTTCTAGAAATAAATTAATATGTTTTTGAAAACACTCAAAATAATTTTTAAGTATTTTGATTGTTTTTAAAAAGAATCATACTTTATTCAAGTAGTCAAACATATTTTGTTTTAAATGAAAACATAAACAAAATAAAAAATAAGAAACAAAAGTGAACCAAATGTCACTTTAATATCTCTATATTTTTTGTGGTAATGTTGTTACTGCCAGCAATTTTGTTTTTCTTGTTCTCAATTGATCGCATGTGTAGATATCCTGGCACTTCACCTGGTTCAGCTAGCTTAACGAGTAACATTAAGTTAAAATCACTACCAAATCCAAGATGGAAGAGAGTTGTTTTGAAAATTAGTGGTGCTGCATTGGCCGGAACCGGTTCACAGAATGTTGACCCAAAGGTTCTCTTTACTCTTTAATGTTTGTAGGTGCTATTTGTATTATTCTTATATGGTTGCTTTTGGTTTGCTTGAAATTGCCTGAGTTTAACACACATCATTTTTTTGTTAATTAGGTGATGATGCTGATTGCTAATGAGGTTGCTATGGCAAATAATGTTGGAGTTGAGGTACTCTTTAGATAAAATGGAGAAAGCAATTTGCCATAAATCTTATGGCTTCTTAATTTTTGTATTTGTGATGTTTTTTTAGGTTGCGGTGGTTGCAGGAGGTCTAAATTTTTTCTGTGGCGACTCTTTGGTGGCTGCCACTGACACAGACAGAACTACTGCATGCCAAATAGGGTATGGTTTCTCTTGTACTTTTTGGAGTAATGTGGCCATATCTCTTAACTTTCAGGTCTTGTCTACGTTTTCTTAATTTCCTTTTTCCTGTTTTTTTATTTCCATTTTTTTTTTTTTTTTTTTTTTTTCTAGACTTGGTTTTTTCATCAAGTGGTTTGGATGGAGAAAGGTATCATTTGGTAATTAGTGTGATAATCAACCATTTTTAAGTACTTAAATAAATAAATGCGGAATAGCAGCATGTTAGAAAAGTGAGAGCAGGTTTCAACAAAATTAATTCTTATGATATGTGAATAGTGCTGCTGATTGTTAGTTGAAGGCAGGTTGAAAGGCATAAGTGAAATACTGTGAAGTGTTGCAGGATAAATTTCTTTGTTTTTGGGCGTTAGGACTGCTGTGCTTTACCTGTTTGTTTATGTTGGAGTCTGGGCGAACTTCATGACTAGCATGAAGAAGTCATCACTTCACTTAGAATTGGGTTTTGTTGTGAAGCTTATCGGACTTATCTCGATGTTACCTTCTACTCTTTTTCTTGAAATTAGATTGAAGGCCGGGCCTGTTATCGTGCAGGTGGCCTAGCCTTTGAAAGGGCGGGTTTAAACTAATGCTGGATGTTTAAGCATGGTTATCACATATGCGCCAATTTATACAGCAACTTTCCCTCTCCCTGCCCCAATCAATGTGGTAAATCTGCAGAACTGTTCAACTCATTCCTCACATAATCACCATCATCACCTTTAGGAGAAGAACCTAACATTAGCAATTCCATGTCTTAGATACTCTCAAATAGAGCTCAATTTGTAGAGATGTGCATTGTTATGTGGAAAGCAAATTGAATGCATGGTAAGCTTTCATCCCGTGTATTTTATTGTCTAGAATTGAATCCTCTTAGAATATGCGGTATAAGTTTATTGATAGGCCCTAGTTTGGCTATCAGTTTGGAACTTTATGTTTTTCTTGAGAGTAGTAATTAATCACGGACCTATGTGATCTCCAAAAACTATTGAAGTAGGGCTCTCTATTTGAAATAATTAAGCTTTAGAGTGTGAAGTGTACGCAAATATTTTTGTGAAATTTCTTGAATAGAATAAAGCTGAATTCATAAACATTAAGGTGTCTTTTGGTGTTAATGGTTGGAATTTCATGAAAACCTCTAAAATTAAATGTGCTCATGTGGGAGGCACTCCCAAGATAAGTGATCTCCTACAAAGCTACACCAATGAGACGAAATGATGATGCTATTAGGCCAAAACGGATAATATCTCGATGAATGAGTTTGGGTTGTTACAAATGATAACATTGCATTTCTCCAGTTTGATCATAATGTCTGTCTAGTAGATGATTCTGGGTTAAGAGTAATATTGAGGATGTTGGTTACTTAAGTGGGAGAAATGACCCCTTAAATAGAATGAAGTTGAACTGTTAAACATTTAGGTTTTGTAACAGTTTAAATTTACTATAAACTCCAAGGGTATGTGTTTTTTCGGGAGCACTCTTAGGATGAGTGACCTCCTTGGAAGTTGTACCATTGAGACAAAATTGTGAGGCCATTAGGTCAAAGCCGACAATATTTGGACAGGTGAGAGTCTGGGCTGCTAAAATTTCTGAAAAATAAATGATTTTTTTTTCTTCTGTGATGTTTTATTTGTATTCCATGAGCATTGTCATCATTAAGAATTGATCCATTAGATCTCTCAGAAGTCCTTGAAGGTACATAACTACATAACTATGAGCGAGTTGACACTTGAAATTTTGATGTCAAGCTTAATGCATATACTCTAAAAAACTTGGCTTCGAGATTCATTCTTACGTAATATATAAACCATTACAATTAAAAAATATCTTTTCCACCATAAAGTGTCTGGTCGCCTTAGAATGTGGAGTCATATCCTTTGAGTGAGTATTTTGTCTTTGATTATGCATGCTTCGCCTTGAGCTCCTTCTGAAATATCTTAGAAGTCATTGTTAAACTGTTGCGGGTAAACATGCCTTGCCTTAAGCATAATTGTCGAAAGTGCTACCGACAGTCGAGCGTGTAAATTATTTGTTTTGTACTTCTTTCCTTTACATGATGAGTAGATTAAATTATTATAGGTATGCCATCCACTTCATATGTCAGGCTTGTTAGAGCTTTGACCACTACATTTGATGTTATTAAACTATTTTTTGGTCAATGTAACCACCTTCTCTTTTCTGAGGTAGATTAAGTTGCTAGTGCTTCACAATTTGGTGAAGTGCGGGAAGTTATTATCACATGTTGTTCTTGGTTTTTTTACCACCATAAACTTTTCAAATTAATCTGCCCCATGTCTTTCCTCTTGCATTAAAATTACTTTATTCTCCATCGCCGAGTTGCAATACATCTCAACTTTAGGAAGGATGAAGTTTAAAAGAATTTTAATTTCAAGCTCAACTAATTGACAACGAAACAATCCTCTTGATTGTTCGAAAAGCCCGTCATTCTCTTACCGGTTGTCGTCTCAACTTTTCTCCTATAGAGTCAAAGATGATTATTTTGCTTTTTCTTCGAATCAAATCTTTTCTAAGGCACTTTTATTTCTACTAGATTTTTCTTGTTGAACAAAGAGTAGATAAGGCATTAACACACATTAATAGTTCTGTTCACTTGCCTAATTGCCACCATACATAGTGCTGACACCCCTTGCTCTTGTTAATTATTATTGATTCGATCTTTAGAGATGCAATATTGTTTCACCCTTTTATAAGAGAGAAAGCCTTTGTCCCATGATAGAGAGGCCTCTAAAAATAAGATGTTGGATATGGCAAGGCACAATTTTACACATCTTCTGGTCAATGTATTCCTCAGTAATGACAAAAGTAAATGCTGCATTATCGATCAATTCTCTTCTTCAGGTCCTTTTAAATCCATTTTAGAGAAAAGGGGTGCATGCAATGAGTCTTATCAGGTTCTTCTAACTCCACGTTGATTGCGTTGACCATTTAACCATATAGATTCATAAGATAACAATTTCTCAAGCATGTTTGGGTTCAAAGTTGATTCAGAATTTTTTCCATTCAAATTTGTTATCAATAAGGGGCTGATATCAATAGCTGATTCACAAGCAACGGTCTGAAGTTGCTATCAATAAGGGGCTCATCTTCTAGTGTGTTCTTGCATGGGTGATTTCTTTAGGTTGTTGGAGCCCATACCACTACTATTAATGTTCCTCACACCCCATATGTATATTTCTTGGCTAAGCAACTTCCTGAATTACTTCCAAATAACATTTTGAAGTTTATGTTTGAGATGAGTTTTTCACTATATTTAAGGTTTTTAATGAGTTTGATATTGAAGAATAAGTCTTTTCCTTGGGAAGAATATTGCTAGAGACTATATAAGTTTTGGATTGATCCGCCGATTCATTAAGCTTTTTAGAATCAATTAAATCATCTTATGTAGGTATGCAGATTTTATTTTTCATCTTAAATGGTTGGTATCCTCCAAGAGGAGATATAAAATCTTTGTCTTCTTCGACTCCTATATGTGGTTGAAATAGGGCCCACTTTGTAAGCTAATTAGTAAGGGGTTGCTCCTTGGCTTCCCTTGGTCTTATTTTTTAGTTATTTAGAGCAAAGAGTGGTTCTCCAATTTTCTTATAGCCGCATCTTTCCAATCCCATGCGACGCTTTGAGTTAAAACTTCATATATAATATCACTGATCTTGTGTTTGAAAATTTTATAAAATAATTATGAAAATACAATTGTGATGAGAATAATCATTCTCCAAATTTGATCTTCAAAACCTATTTTGAAATATAAATGACTCGCTTATTAATTCCACAATCATATTTCTTAGACAATTCTTTATTTTGATTTTTTTCCTTTTGATCTTTAAAATATGGGCTTTCACGACTTTTAAAAATGTGAAATCAAACTTTCTTCAGAAATAACTCAATCCTAACTTAGAATGAAGTGATGAATCAGTTTAAACTGGCTCCAGATTGTTTGTCGAAGTTAAGTGCTGTTAACGATTTCTTATTTCTTAGGTGCTATGAACAATTATTATACATCTATATCTGAAAAAGTACTGCAAATCTTTTAGCTAATATTTCCGGTATTGCACCCTTCAACAGCATAATGGCATCAACCATGAATGCTATATTGCTCCAGGCATCATTAGAGAAGATCGGCATCGAAACTCGTGTCCAAACCCCATTTATGATGCAAGAAATAGCCGATCTATACATTCGGCGACGAGCCATCCGCCATCTTGAAAAAGGACGGATCGTCATATTTGGAGGGATTGGGTTTGGAACGGGAAATCCTCTCGTCACCACCGACGCGGCTGCGGCTCTGAGAGCCTCAGAGAGTACGTAGCTATTGCTTGTACAGAAGCAGGATTCTCTGCTTTCCAGGAATGGAAGCTTTTTCCCCATTCAACTCATGTAATACTGTGCCCTTCCACAGTTAACGCAGATGCTGTGCTGAAAGGCATCATTTCAGACGATGTAAATGGCTCTCATTCCAGGAATGGAAGCTCTGGATTTGAGCACATCTCTTTCAGGGATTTCGTCTCCAGAGGTTTCACATCCATGGATGTGACTGCGGTTTCGTTCTGTGAAGAAAGCAATATTTCTGGTTTAGTTCCATCAGCTTTTTTTCTTCTCTTTTTTTCAAGGAAGATTTACATGCATACCACTTAATTCCCATGTATTTACGTGTCTAACACCTAAACTTCAATTTTTACATATGTACCCCCTTATGGGTATATATGCATGAAAAGATATATTTCACCTTTTTCTTTCTCATGTGATATGAAATATTTGTGGGTCATAAATGTAGAAAGTAAAGTTTGGGTGTTAGATGTGTCAATGCAAAATTTTCAGGTGATTCTGAATTTGGGGATTTCTTTTGCAGTTGTTCTGTTTAACCTTCTGGAACCTGGCAATATTTCAAGGGCGCTCTGTGGAGACCAAGTTGGCATCCTTATTGACCAGTTGGGGATAGTTAGTTAGCTGAGCTTTTATACCGTTAACCGCAGCTGCTTTCTTCGGCTGTTTGATTTCTTTCTTTTTTGCTTTGGGCTGGTTTTATGTGGATTTGGTTCTGCAATTTGTTTTTCTTTTCTGCAGGGAGGGTAGATTAGAAAAATTTTCATTCATGTTATGCAACTGGGAAATTTGACATGAATGATCATGTTACCTGATGATATGCAGATGAATTGGAAAGAACAATTGGGATCACAATATGGTGCTCTTTATCTTCTGTAAAATATTTGAAATTTCTATAAAAAAACATTGTTGTAATTTTTCTAACTGGCTTCAGATCGACTTGTTCGAGCTCTCTCAGGTCAGAGCTTATTGATCCGTGAGCTCGAGTTTGTCGAGGTGCAGCGTGGGCATAATTTTTGCTGCGTCTTCAAATATAACCCAAGTAACCATGGTTGAATCAACATGATTTGATCGATGAATTATTTAAATTGTTACCTTTGATGGTAGAGATTTATCATAAAATTCTGAAGTTACATAATTATAACCCATTTTGGAACCATAGTGAATATGACTTGTCTAATCTTGAAAGTTTTATTTTATTTTCAAATTACACCTGGGTTATCTCTCGTATGTTGCTTCCTTCATGCTGCCTGATGACACAAAAAAAGACTTGAAATGAACAACTGAGGGAAAACCATGGTACACTTTCTGGATGCAACTTATTTATCTTCTCTGACATATTTGAAATCTCTATAAAAATATTGTTGTAATTTCATTTGTGTGCAAAACATTTTTTTATCCCCTATGCCACTGTTTTTCATTAGTAAGTATTGAATGTGGCAAGCTTGCCAGCTTGAGCGTTGTTTTGAGCTCGACTCGTTAACAAGCGCGTTAGTTAAATTTATTGAGTCGTGAGCTCAAGCTTGTTGAGGCCCGGTTCGTTGCCTTGCGAGCTAGCTCGATTAATTGAATTTTGATAAATATCGCCTGCTGAGCTTGTATTTGACAAACAAGCTGAGCTCGAGTTAGGCATAATTCGAGCTCAATTTGACTTGCGAAAACCCTGTGGCTGAGTGCTTACATTTATTTAAATTTTTTGTTGGTTTGAAATTAAAGAAATGCTCTTGAGAGACTTGAATATCTCAGTTCTTTTATTTTCAATAAATTTTTTTTATTCCAGCAAGTTAGATATCTTAAACTATATATATATATATATATATATATATAAATTAGTAAATTTACATCAAAAAATATTTTATGGAAAAATATATATATATATATATATATATAAATTAGTAAATTTAAATCAAAAAATATTTTATGGGGAACCAACACATGGTCCCCAACCGGCTTAAACCCTGTTTCTCATGCCGGTCATGTGATCTCTGACGTTTCTTGACCGTTGATGGTAACAGATTTACCTTCTTTTTTTAATTTACTTGAAAACCTTTTATATTTAACTTAATTTTCTTAGTCGATTAAAAAGTATATCGCATTTCTTTATTAACTTAAAATGTTTTCAAATTTGGAGCCACATGCAAGTTTGAAATATAATCGCAAATAATAATAATTTTTATGCAAAAAATAAATAAAAATAAAAATTAATAATCTTATCTTTCTGCACACAATTTATTGCTGCTGTCATGTTTCTCTTCCCACCACTGATTTTTATTTCCACCAAAACTCAAACAATTTATGACAAAAATAAATCCCTATTTTCTGTTCAAATAAAGGATTTATGTCTTTATTTATCAAATTCTCTTATATTATCTTAGATTGATGTTGAATTCTTTTAAGACATATGATCTCTTGTTTGTGAGCTCGTACAAATAAAGCTCATTTGTCTCGTTCTATATTTTCTTAGGATCTCTTGGTAGCGAGAAAGACTCAGAGAAGAGAGGAAGCGTCTGTCCCCTTTGAGATTTAGATCCCATCTGACCTCTCTTTTATACATGAGAAAATAAAATTCTAAATTACATTTCGTGTAGTGTTATATCTTTCCACAGTGTTTTCATGAAAGGACTGCGACTCAGGAGTCAAGTGGCGTCATAAATAGGGATAGATCTATATACCTTGATGTAATGATGATCTTTTTAGATGGCTTATTTGCTTTGGACAACTTTGATTACCTTGATAGAATGATAGCTGGGATGACAATATAGACTTAGATTGATTTGCTAGTCATAGATTATGATATCTTACTCATGGAGAAGCCTTCTCTAAATATGCATGACGGTATATTGGTTATACAATTGTGAAATTATGTTAGAAATGGAGAGAGATTTTAGATGAATTACATGAAAAATAGAGAGAATTTTAGCCATTTAAGAAAGTTATAATTTATTATTTATGGGCCCCTAAGCTTTAATTATAAATGGCACATTGTAGCTTTTAGATAAGATTGGTTTTCTGAGTCTATTAATAATATATGAGCCATTGCTGCATCATATATCTCATTTTTATAACTTTTATGCACATTTAATGTCTTTAAAAATTATAAAATTCAAATATAATCCAAAATCACCATGAATGTCCAATAACCTCAGGGCACCATCATATGAAATATCTTGATAATTAAAAAAAAAAAACTATCTGACATTCATCATACTTATCATTCATATTATTGAAATTTATAAAAAATCATAAAACTATTTTAAAATAAAATAGAAAAAATAAAAACTTTATGTGCTTAAAATCACCAAATTTGAATGTCATTGAGACATTTCGTTACTCAATAATATCACATGTTTAAAGAGAGAGTACAGAAGATATGCACAAAATAAATACAGTTTCAAATCTAATAAGTATAAATATGACTCCATTTTACACCTAAACAAACCTGAAGTAAAAGAAGTATTTCAATTTTGAGAGTCATAAAGCAATGTCATTCAATCAATGTTGATGATCATTATCATTTGCTCGTGGCTAACATCGGCGATCACAAAATGTCTATCAACTGCTATCAGTGTTTGATCATCATCGTCCGCTGTAATTCACTACCGACCGACACCGACATTCACCATCATTCAATTCTCTCCCTACAATCAATTAGCATAGAAGACTACGAGCATCCAATCTTATCATTTATCAGTTATTGATAGATATCATGACCTTTCACCAATGATTGTTTATCTTATATTTTAATTACTCTCATAGAAGATTAAGCCTAAATTTCAGTGTTTATGCTAATTAATTTTGTCAATACCTTAACCATTATGGATTTTACATACAAACCCCAAAATTCTCATATATTTACATATCTAACATTTACATGTGAAACACAACTTTTGATGCATCTTTTTCTAATACTAAATATTATAAAGATAAAAAAGCATGCAAATTTGACAATTAACTCAAATAAATAAATCTTATGGGCTTATTTTTAAATGCCAAGACTCCATTTTGAATTGTAGCAAAAAGTCAATCGGCTAATTCCGTTATAGAAAGTCAATATATTATTTCCATTAAAAGCAGACTATAGTGGTAATTTATAGGTATTAAATTTATTGCTATTTTCAGATTTTGAATCTACTATTCCCCATGGCCGCTTTATGAGGGTCATATTTGTAATTTCATTATTTTTAATTTGAGGCGGTCTTCGTCTTCCATTCTGAGAGAAAACGCCCCCTTGCTGTCAATCATGCTTGCCCTTTAATTCCTCCTCACTCTTTCTTCTGCTGGGAGCCGATTTCCCGTCATCGGCCGACATTTCCCCCTCCCCTTTCGCGGGAGTCTTCGACGGAACCCTAGTTAATTGGAAAACGATATCTGCCAGCCGGGGCATCCCGTTGGAGAGTGGTAACTCCCGCAGAGAGTGGCAATCAGCGGAATTACTTAGGTTTATGATACTCCTAATTCGAGGCATTTGATTTTTTAGTCATGCATCTTATGTAAACCATGGCGTCTCATTGTATCCGTCATTTCTGGAACCGGTGCGAATACTGCCCTAATCAATTTAATCGTTTTCAGGTGTATGCTCTCTAGGCCATCCATTGTACAAGAAGGGATTGCTTCTTTTCTTTAGCTCATTCTTATGGCCGGCCAGTGCTCTTCTCGGACACTCACATGTTTATTAGGAGTTCTGAGAGCTTCTTGCTGGAGCCATTTCGTTTTTGTTTTTGCCGGTATGGTTGGGAATGTGCGAATTCTCTGGTATTTGCTTGCCGTTTTCTTTTATTTTTTAGCATTTGGAATCTGATATCCATAGAGCCGGACGTATTTCGTTTTGTTTTTGTTTTAACAAGATCATGATGTTGACGGTAATGCCGAGCGTGGCCATGAAGGCAAGTTTTATGAGGGATTTTGATTTTCCTACATAGTTTTTTTCGTTCTTTCGAATCTTCTTCTTCTCCGAGCATTCAGTATTTTAAATCTATTGGAAGAAATGTATTTGAAATCCAAGGACGGGTTCATTTTTTCTTAAATTTACAGTGGTCATTGTCATCAGTGAATATAAGTGTAGATTTTTTATTGCTATATTATAAAAATGGCTAATTTTCTTCGTAGTTATTATATAGCATTAACGATTTAAAACCTCGGGTGCTTGCTGCTTGAAATTCAGAAACTTTTATGTTTCTTAAGATAATAAAGTAGAAAATGTCAAAAGGAAGTGGCTTGTATTTGTATGTTCCAGAATTGGAATAAATTTAACAATCATGCATCATATGTTCTGGTTTGCAACGTGTTTATGGAAAGCAAAGATGGAATAGAAAATATGCATATGGAAAACATTAAACGTGTACAGCATTCCTATACTGATGTTAGCAAATTAAGAATAAGGGGAAAATTTTCTATATATAGAAAATTTTTACATGGACAATCCAATGTAATTCAAACCTAGATAAATTCTAATAAGTTGATAAAATCTATGCCTTTCACTCTTTTATTTTTTTTTTCATTTATTTATTTCAAGGTAAAATTAACAGTACATTATCTAATTTTTATCAATATATCGTCAAATAACTTTTTTGTTAATAGTCAGATTTGATTTGCACTCAATTTGAGTGTTGAGGTAAGAGGTGAGGGGGATATAGATGGAGAGAAAATATGCAATTATTTTTCTTTTAGTCGGTGTTTTGAGAGAGGAATGAAAATTAGTCTTCTCATTTTTAACTGAGTCGAAGCGTTGTGATTAATATCTCATGTATACCGTTTTTGGATTAAGTGCTTCAAATAATATAGCTAATTTTTAATATTGATAAGATAACAGTCTATTTTATGTTCTTTGCTAATTATTTAAATTAACTGACACTTTAATTGATATTCATTGTCTAATTATCTTATCTAAATTGTTCTATAGTAAGCTTTATTAAATCTTAATTAGTTTATATTTAGCTAAAATTAAATAAAAAAATGAATTAAAAACTTATTATTGTTACTGGCTAATTAAGAAACTAATTGCATCTGAGTTAGTTTTTTTAAAAATTAGTTAATCCTCAAGAAGAATGAATAGTAAGCTAGGATTGAGGAATTAACTTATGTTCTTTCATCAAAGCAAGGGTAGTTCAGCTATTACAAGACATTTACTCTCACTAATCTATTTCTCTCTGATTTATGCTTATTTTGGGAGAGGAATCAGCTCCTCTTTATTGAACTTTCCTCTCTTTTATTCTCTTTTCTTCTTATCTCAAGCTCCTAATCAAGAGAAAGCAACAAATTTCCTTGCAAATCTCTTCTCCTCTCCAAATTTGGACGAACAATTACAGTATAAACTAAATAAAAGATAGCTTTATTGCAGAAAGTAAAAAACGTAAAATGAATTGAAAGCTAGAAATAAGCCAAAAACACTACATTAGTCTATGAAAGGTTAGAATAATCTCTAGATGTTTTTAAAGCATGTCTTGTACTCTTTAGTCTGTATTTTTAATGTTCCATAGTTTGTTTGTCCTTCTCTATCCATAATATATTTTATCAATCTCTTTAACTAGTTCATTTTTCAGTTGGAGGTGGTCCGGAAGGCATTATCCATTGAAGATTTATTTTGTTTTTCATCACCCTTCAAGCTTAACATTGTGTCATCATGAAGAAACAAGCTGCAGCAATTCCTAGTTATGGGAAGACCACAGGTCCTGTAACACGAGCTAAAGCTGGCACATTAGCTTCTCATGGCAGGATAGCGCTGGCCAGACCACCGCTAAAATCAGATAAAAAGGAAAGATTGATTGGAAGAAGAAAGAGGGTGGAATCAGATGAGAACAGTTGTGCTATGCCTTGTGTTTCAGTTTCACAGAACAACAAAAGAGAAGTGCTTAAGGATATCTCAGATTTATGCTGTGGGAATTCTCGCAGAAATTGCTTAAATGCGGCAAAAATGCAGGTAACCCATGGTTCCACTTTGTTTTTATACTGGTATAACTTCAAATTGAGTATTTTTTATATAATCATGGATTTATCATGCAAAAGTTTTATCGTTTTATTTCCCTCTTATCTGCTTAAATGTGGATTTTGGTCTTTTTTAATTTTTCTGTTCAGATCAAGGCTTGCACACAGCAAGCCATCTCAGGACAATCTAAAGCTAGAACAATGTCTAACTACAAATGGCTAAAAAATTCCCCTGACGCTTCTGCCAGTAGCATGCTATCTCTTGATGATGTTAACAATGGAAAAGAAGAACTGCAGAATGTGAAGATTTTTGAACGAAAAGATAGCACCGGTTCAATTTGCACGAATGGCAGTCTGTTCCCCGAGACCTCATTTCCTGCAGTAATGGTGGAGGGAAATAGATTAGGAGAAAGCCGCAAGAAAGATAACGGTTAGCACTCTTTGGGTGTCTAGTAGATGTGCTAATTTTAGTGGTTACATGATTAACCTGAACACGGCTTTCTTGATTTTAGTTTTAATTTGATAGTTTATTAGTTAATTGAAGCGTCTTATAAGTCATTGCAACATTGATGTGTTAGTCTACATGATTGGCCTGAACATTATAGTAATGATTGATTTTCATTTCAATTTGTTTTTTTATCTTTATTAATACTTATAAAAGCCTAATGTGCACGTGCCATACTCGCTTTTTGGTTTATTTCACAGTGGTTCTTCTCACATTAATAATTCTTTGAAATTCTGAATGTAGTTAAAGGCACTCTTTCTGATGATCCAGACAGCTTAAGTTGCTCGGGAGTTCAAAATATTGATTCTGACAATTCAAACCCTCAAATGTGCAGCCTCTATGCCAATGCTATTCATTATAATCTTCGTACCGCTGAGGTGATATATATTTCTTCTTTACTTTGAAATGACAAAATGAATTTGTTACTATCATTTGATCCTTTTTGTCCAAAGTGTAGGCCTTTTAGAAACAAATTATGGCCTTTTTTATCGAGTTAATTTTGATTGTTAAATTCTATTACAATTGCATGTTTTTTGTTCAGCCCAACTCGTGATTCACTATATGAGTTTTTTTCCCCCTCAGCTTATCCAGAGACCTTCATCAAATTTCTTGGAAACTGTGCAGCGAGATATCACTCAGAGAATGAGAGGCATCTTAATTGACTGGCTGGTTGAGGTATTTTGTAGTTTGTTTAATGAGGTCTATATTTTTTTCAAAGCTTGTATAGTGTACAATGAGTTTGCATACCTTTATTGCATTTTTAACATGCTAGCATTGCATGTTTAACATGCTAACGCTTTAATTTCCACCTAGAGATGTTAACTAAATCTAAATTTGTTTTGAACATTGGGCTTAAGTAAGCTTACGTTAACACTGAATTTTTATAATTCAGCTGAAACAAGCCCACATCAACAAGAGAGGAGAACGGATCCAATTGCTATTAAAAAAATCACAATCACTATGCATAACTAAAGAACATTTACTAACCCTTATCAAGATAATTTATAAAACTTAACTTTGAACAAAGAAGGGCATTAAACAAATGTTAGAAAATTACCTACTTCAAAAGTTTCTGAGAAAAGTATGAACATTTCTTTAAGATGTTTGTTCAAACTCCTGAAAATGAACTTGTTATTATTTATATCTCCTCTCCTCTCTTTCTTCTAAATTTCTTTTTAAATCCTTACAAAACACCCAACATTGCCTCATGCTTCTGTATCAATTAAGCTTTCATGCATCAACTTATATAGCTACCAACTCAATGCAAAATCACCTTACTCGTTTTCAAGCTTTTACACAATAAACTTGATACTTAGATCATCATGTAATTCATGCATAAATACTAAGACGATGCTGAACAAATTCCCTGATCCATTTTATTTTCAAGATTTTATGAAAAAATCTTCGAACATTACATGTCATATTTTTCATGCAAGGCATTGAGTCGATACCTAACAAATCTCTCCATTGACTTAATATTATAGCAAAAGCCATATCTACTTTGTGACTCATCATCCCTTTGCCTTGAATGGTTCAATGTTACGATTTGGTACTGGAAATGACTGCAACACTTGATTGATCTTCTTGTCTCTTAAGGTCTTCTCCTTCATTTATGCCTTTATTTGCTTTTTAGCACTTTTTGTAGTTTGGAAGCTGTCTTTCCTCTTCTCCAAATCGTGTTCCTGCGCAAAGTTATCGAATATAAGACATCAACGCTCAATGTTGCACTTTGCATCATATAAAGTCTACTAGCTTATTTTCCTACAGGACAACCAAAGCAACCTTATAAATCATAAGGGTACTACCATCACTAGAAAACTTACGTTTTGCAATGAGAGCACTTAAGAATATTAGTTTTTTTTTTTTTTTTTAATTTGGTAGATATGTCACTCTAGGTAGTGATATATTCACACTATCATGTGCCTTTCAGTGTTAGAACCTCTACTTTTGCACCCAAATTTGCTTTCTATCTAAACGGAACTTCTAGAACTTGACTCGTATAATGAAAACTTCTCCAAAATAAAGTGATTATGAGCTTAACAAATTGAGTGCATAATCCATCGCTCCTTGCATGTATCTCCATTAATCACCAAAAAACCATCCCCGATGTCCAAACCAAAACAATGTGTAACTACACTTGCAACTTTTAACTGTCATTTCTAGTTGTAATTTGCACATTGCTCTCTTCAGAGTTCAGAGTATGGCAACTTTTTTTTTTTTTTTATGTTACCTTTCATCTTTTAATACCCATGCTTATGGGATCTCCACCTAGTAATAAACCTTTAGCTAGTTAATCATCACTATAGTGTTTAGCAATCACTTCCTTTTAAAGAAGTGAGTTCTTGAAACCTTCAAAGCTTATTGTATCACATTCACAGATCATGATGTTCCCAAAGTGCTTATAAGGAGGTAAAGTGCATAACACAACAAAGCTTGAACTTCATCATTAACAAAATCAGTATTCCTCAAATCTTAAATGATGAATTTAAATTGATTTAGATGGATTTAATGGGTATATCACTCTACATGCAAAGCAAGTAGGGTTTTTACATTTAATTGTGTGTTGTAAATTTTATTAGCCATATATAATAACTTCAACTTGAACCGCATTTTATTATAGTTGTTTTCTTGATGTATTAAACCACCTCATATGTTAGTTCTCCATAACTTAGAACTCTTTGAGCCATCAAATTTATTTAATCTTGAACTTCATGATCATCATATTCTTTAAAAGACTTTGTTTCAATTTTTGTTGTTAAGAAAATAGTATAACTTCATGCTAGGGAAGTGTTAGTCCAGTTGCAAGCTTGACGAACCACAAACTAACTACAAAAAAGGTCCAACAAAATGGAAGAATACCAAATTTTTTTCTACATGATAAGAGAGAAGATTCAATTTACTAGAAAAGTAGTACAATAGAAGAACATTCAACGGTTCTTCCCAAAATCCAAGTGCACTTTTGTTTAGCAATAGAAGAGTTTCACGATGATTGTTGGTTAATAAAATACTTGGAAATTATATATATCAAAAGCTTCTCAAAATGATACAAAAAAGTTCGTTGAGATAACGCTTTCAACTCTTGAAAATTAATTTCTTATGATTGCCGTCTTTTTATTTCTCTTCTTCCCATCTTTCTTTTCTTCTCAATTCCATCATAAAAACTCAAGATTATCTCATACTTTTATGCCAATTAAACTGCCATGCGTGAACATATATAGCCACCTACCAATTGCAAAATTACCTCAATTCCTACAAAATCATCGACCTTTTATGAAGCTTTCACACAAAGAACTTGTTACATACCGCATCACGTATCACACACATGAATATTCAATCAATGTTGAACAAATTTCCTAACCCATTTTCAAGTTTCACTCAAGAAGCTTCGAACTTACCTCACCGTATGATTTAAGTCGATACCTAAGAGTGTGTTTTGTAATGATCAAAAGCGCCATTTTTTAACTAGAGAAATCAGTTCTCTATTTTTTGTGTGACAATTCTTGTTATAAGGGGTCTACTAGTCATTATCATAATTAAAATGTACGATTCATGGTTGTAACCTAGTTTGTTTTTTCCTTTATGTGGAGACATTGCTTATAGTTTATGTTTTGTTTTCAGGTTGCTGAGGAATATAGGCTTGTTCCTGATACACTTTATCTGACTGTTTATCTCATTGATTGCTTTCTTTCTCAAAACTATATTGAAAGGCAAAGGTTGCAGCTTCTTGGTGTAACATGCATGTTGATTTCATCGTAAGTTTCCTTGTATGGCTTAATTTACTCTTTTATATTATGCTTTCCAAAGATTTTGATTGTTCATGCCTCGTAGTTGACTTATTTTGTCTGAAGCTATATAAAATTCACTTACGTCCTCATTTTTCTATTAGCTTTAGCTTTAAAATAATTTAAAAAAAAAAACTACTTAGAACTTCATGGACTCATTCCTTTGGATTGAGAAGCTATAATTTAAGGTTTAATTAACATCTAGGTTTTAGTCGATACCTTTGGGCTTATTCGGATTCTTGCAATATTGTAAATTTGAATTATGAATTTGTTTTCTTCATTTTTGCTCTGTCACTTTATTGTAGACTGAGACTTTGATGGCAGTTTCTTTTACCTTGTATTTTTCTTATGTAGAAAATATGAAGAAATTTGTGCTCCTCGTGTTGAAGAATTTTGCTTTATCACAGATAACACTTACACCAAAGAAGATGTACGTTTATCCTGTTTCCTCTTGGAATGATATTGCAATCTGACTACGAAAAATTTTTATGGCATAAACCAAACAGAAAAAGAGAAAATTCAATGTACCATAATCCTTGGTTGCCCTTTTCACTTGTAGGTTCTTGAAATGGAGATTCAAGTACTCGACTACTTGGGATTTAGGCTGTCTTTTCCTACAATAAAAACATTTTTAAGGTTTGTGTAACCTAGTGTATGCTAGATTTATGATGGTTCATATTTAATATCATAATACTATTTCACTTACAGGAGATTCCTCAGAGCTGCGCAATCAACTTGCAAGGTAGGTTTATATATTAATGTCATAATTACATATATGTTTCGTACATTTTTCACATGGATATGTACATTAGATATTATTGATATATCATATACAGTGATGCTTGAATACCTAAGGTTGTTTCAATATATTTGGTTGGCAATGGCAAAGCTCAGTCTATTTTACAAGAATTTTTTGCCTATGATTGTTCATAATGAATTTCATGGTGCGTGTGTGCATATAAGAGTTATATTCAATTGAGAAAATGATTTATAAAGAAATTTAATATTGTCGTCTGTCTCCCTCAATAGCTCGTTCTAACTCGTGCTTGGCCTCTGCCATCCTCTTCAATTCTATCCAAGAACCTTTTTTACCAATCCAATCTCTTAAAATCTTATTAGTTGAAAAAAGTTCAACCCTTCTTATTGCACGGGTTGTTTGGAATCACTTTTATTTTCTATTTCTTATTTTAATATTTTATTTTATTTTGTTTATGTTTTGATTTAAAATAAAATATGTTTGGTGATAATATTTATTTTTAAAAATGCTAAATATTTATTAAAGTTGTTTTAAGTATTTTTAAAAATAATTTAGTTTATATTTGAAAATAAAAAATAAAAATATACAAACGGTACATTTGATAGACTTATTTTAAAAACATAAGTAAAAAAAAATGATTTGAAGCATACCTTAAATTTTTTAACAAAATCCTTCCTATCACTGACACTTGTTTTCTCTTTTTTGGGTCTCCCATTCTATCCTCTGCACAACAACATCTTTATACTTAGCTTTTGAAGGAGATAAACTCACTCAAAATTTGTCAATGGCTTCACACAAATGTGTTTAATGTAGCTTATGAAGGATAATAGCAATTTCATTAGGATATTTTGTTTCTTTACGTGATTAATTTAATTATTATTATTGTTATTGTCATATTGAAATTTAAGTATTGGTTGTAATATTTTGGACATATAAGTTACGTTAGTAATAATTAGTAGTAATTATTGTTCATCAACAATTGGTTAACCCTCTCAATGCCAAAAGTGCACCAACCCATGATTGTATTCATGATCATTTGTATAAAAATAATATTAAATGCACTTATGTAGTAATTTATCCATGTGCAAACATCTTGGGTATGATAATACATTGGCTAAGGATGACTTTTTAGTCGTTTATCTTTTCCTCTTTATATTTGCATATATGTAGTTGGTTTTTCTAGAATGCCCACCCCAAGTGGCAAAAATATGCACCAACCCATCAAAATTCATTGATTTCTAAAAGACTTATCATTATATGGATCGTATGCTCTGTAAGTCCCTATTTAAAATGTCCTAGCGACCTACACATCTATTGTGAGTAGGCATAGGCATTTTATATTTATAACAAAAGTATTTAATAGGTATTTAATAATTGATAGGATTAGCCAATATTTAACAAGTTTTAAGTCAAGGCAAGGTCAATGTTTAACAAAAAAATGTGCAATTTAGTCAAGTTAGTTACTTTGAAACTCTGTAGATTAATTATTACTTTTATGAAATAAATCTCTAGAGATAAAAAAATTAATCCTAAAATTTATCATTAAAGTCTACTAAATCAACATCTAAATTTAATAATAATAATAATAATAATAATAAATAAATAAATAAATAAATAAAATATTTAAAATACTTGCGGAAAATGCAAATGAGTGAAGGTTTGAGCGATAAAGAACAAAACTTGAAGAGTTGAAGAGCAGAAGAGATGAACAATTCACAGAGGCTGCGAAGGTTCTCTATCGAGGATGAAGATGGAGGTTAGAGAGAGAGAGAGGATAATTGATTGTGGGAGAATAAAATTATTTAGGTCTTGTATTTCTTGATTGAAGAGGCGAGAATGACTAGTGGCTACGACTCCTTCAGTTGAATTTCAAGTTGGCATCAACGCGAGATTCTCGTAGCGTTATTTGCGGATAATTGTAGTTCCGTGATTTGCATGAAGGATGAGGCTTTTCAAACCGTAAGGGTTGGGGTTTAGGTAAAATTAATGCTTATTCAATTTAGGCTATTATGCTTGGGTTGCTAAATTCAGTGGTTGGAGGCTTGATGGTTTACAACCAATTTTAATCTCTTTGGCAAGTGTTAAATTTTTGTTATCACATGTTTTACTCCTATAGTTCATGTGCATCTTACAACTTGTCTTAGTCTTCTCTATTTGATGACAGATCCGACTGCGTTTTGTAGACGCAAGTTATTGCCTCAATTTTTTATGACTAGCACAATAGTTGTACACCAGAGCAATTTGGATATTCCTATAGCATATAATTTATTATGCGCCACATAGCTAGTAATAATACAATAATTCATATTAACGATAGAAAAAAAAAAAAATTGTATAATTCAGTAATAATACAATAATAGCACAATGGTGTAACATGCATGTTGATATAATTCATATTAATAATATATTGTATAATTCAGTAATAATACAATAATTCATACAACATAAATAGAGAAAGAAAAAAAAGAATTTTAAGCTATACAATCTCTACTAGCCTTCTAATAATCAACTTATGGCTCTGTACTTGAATCAATTTCTACAAATTCATTTCTCTAATGACACATTTTCTTAGTCACAACGCAACCCAATGAGGCCCTAGCACATAGTGAAGCATATTCGTATCGATCATAGAGTATTGTTATTTCTGATTAGACATAAACCATTGGAGTCATTGCCAATATATACCATTCTTATCAAACATGTAGGACATATTTGAAGGAATATACATAACTATCAAATTATATAAAAACTAAAACAGAGCCATTAATTTTGAATCAGAGAATAACATAAATTAAAACAATTTGACATAATTGTATTATACAATTGATTTGTTTATACAAAGAGAATTATATATAATAATTATGACTTATAATAAAATACCTCACAGAACATAACTCAAAATAAGTCATATTGTTGGATCCCAGATTGTCTTTTGTGAACAAACTTTGAGTGTTATAGCTAAGTAAAGGAGAGAAAAAAAAGTAGAATGGGTTAAGAATTTACTGTCGAGAGTACTGGGGGAGAGAGTCCCATTCTTATGTTTGTCTCCTATTTAAATGAGCATATTTTGTACAATTATATGAAGGAGGGAAGGGCTATGAAAACTGTTCTTAATATGATTAATGCTCTAGTTATCGACAACCTGATTGTCCCCTTGGCTGATGTGCTCGATGCGGAAGCTCTTGAATCTTCCGATTTTCTTTTTTGTCTTAGCAAGGTATCTAGTCAACATCTTGTCTCTGGATTCAAATTCTCTGTTAACCTGATTCATGACTAGCAAGGAGTTAAACCTTACTAGGATGTCCCAGGCACTTATCTCGTAGGTTAGGTGGAGCCCGACGATTAGTGCTTCGTACTCTGTCTGAATGTTTGTGACTTCAAACTCCACCAAGATCGTCTGGTAGAGATGCTCTTTGTCTGGGCTGCATAGGACCGGCCCCAGACTTGTTGTTGCCTGTTTGGAGGCTCCATCGACGTATAATATCCACGTTCTGTCTTCAGTGAAGATTTCCTCTCCTGGCTTCTCTGTCATGGAAAAGTCAGCCAGAAAGTTTGCGATTGCTTGGGCTTTGACTATTGTCTGTGGAATTGGTGATGTTGAATTCGCTGAGTTTACCGCCCACTTTTGTTGTTGACCGAGGTGCTCCAACTAAATGAGTACAAATTTCGATAGATGGTCTGTGATTAGCCGGTTCAGATGCATTTGGAAGTATAGTAAGCCCTCGAGCGGAAATATCAAAGCGAAGGTTAATCTTTCCATAATCGAATACCTAGTTTCGGCGACATGAAACACTCAACTCATGTAGAAGACTGGGCATTGCTTTCTCGCCTCCTCTCGGACCAGAACTGAGCTTACAGCCTCTCGTGCGACTTCGAGGTACAGTGACATCTCCTTCGCTAGCTTCGGGGCTCTGGATTGGTGGTGGGGATACTAAGGAATCTTTCAAGTTTTTGAATGCCTCCTCACATTCGGTCTTCCATTCGAAGCGTTGATTTTTCTTTAGTGTCTTAAAGAACACCACACACTTGTCGCCTGACTTTGGGATGAATTGATTTTCCCGGCTATTCGACCTGTTAATTTAGCAGGGGGTAGGTGTCCTTTGGGCAAGCGGCATTGAGGTTGATGAAGTTGACGCACATCCGCCACTTGTCTTTGGCTTTCTAGACCATGACGACGTTCGAGAGCCAAATTGAGTACTGGACTTCACGGATGTTGTCGACGTCCAGCAGCTTCTGCACGTTGTCGCTATCGGTTCGACCAAAGTTGTGGCAATCGGCTAGATCTTCTGTTGGACCGATCGAGAGTAGGGACCGATGTTTAGCTGGTGGCACGTTGCGTCAAACACTTCCTGGTGCTTCAAAAGCCTCTATATTAGCTGGCTTTTGGATCATGCGTCAAAGCGTTCACTAAATAGGAAAACCTTACCGGGTTCTTTGTTGGGCATATGTACTATAGATCTGGATGTCGAGTGGTTCATGGTCGACGTTCAAGACCGCTCACAAATTGCAGCTTCTAGGCTGTTTCAAGTTCCCCCATACCGTAATCACTTCCCCGTCTCCTGGGAACTTTACTGCCACATGGTAGGTAGGAGTCATGGCTTGGTATATGTTCAGGAGTGGCCGACCGAAGATAGTTTTGTAGGTCGGTGGAGACTCTACCACGAGGAAATTTTTCGTGCTATCATATTGTTTCCCTTGTTCTCCCCAAAAGATGACGGCGACTACAAGGCCCAATGCCTCTTTTCTTTTAGGTCGATCTTATCGAACACTGTTTTGAATATGATATTCATTGAACTTCCTATATCATATGGTAGTTGTTGATTAGTGTTGTAACGACGATCGCCTCATTGTTGGGGTTCCCCATCGATGGGAGATCTACATCTGTAAAGATAATTGGTAAGTGGTTACGTGTATACGGGACGACGGAGCATACCTCTCCCGAATGTTTTCTTTTCAAGCTAGAGGGTTGGGGTCCTCCCTCGAAGATGACAGGTATTATCCTTGGTACCTGAACCTTATTCACCTTGACAGGTCCGTTGGAAGGATCTCTTGTTGGCGCTTTGCCCTGTCGTTGTGTGTGCGCGTCGACTGCAACATACTCTTTGAGCTTCCCAACGCAGAAGAGTTATTCAATCAGGTTTCGGAGGTGACGACACTCCTCGGCGTTGTGACCGTTGTCTTGATGGTACTGACATTTCTTTTTCATATTTCGTAAGGCCGGGGCCGCTGAAAGCGGCAATACCGGTTTGAATTAGTCATTATTTTGGAAGGCCTGAATTATTTTGGCAATCAACACATTGAGGGGTATCAAACCTTACATTTCCCTGTAAACATGCGGATGCTCCTAATATTGAGCCGACAGTTGATCAGAGTATTGCTTTCAGTCATTTCTTTGTTATTCTTGGGTCTGAGAGTTTTTGTTTTGGTGACCGGTGGAGGATTGATTGTCCTTTCCCCTTTGCGATTCGCCTGGTTCTTTTCGCTTTTTTGACGAGTGGTCAAACGATTCTGGCTTACCCTTTGGGGAGCTTTGGAGGTCTTCCTCTGAGAGTATGTGCACATTCGCCATCTTAAATACTTCTGCAAAAGTAGTAGGTTTAAATAGATTTAGGTCATACCATAAACGTTTGCTTCGAACTTCTCACTTCAAGGCTATTTCGGCTATTTCATGCTTTAGATTTTTAACTTTCAGCATCTGGTTCTGGAAGCGGGCGATGTAGGCCCGTAGAGTCTCGCTCTCTCCCTGTTTGATGTCAAGCAAGGTGTTCGAGTTTTTCCTCTGTTTCTGCACGTATGAGAAGTGCAAAATGAAGAGTCTTTTTAAATTAGTTGTAATTTGGGATGATTTCAGTAGGCAGACCATTAAACCATCGAAGGGTCGATTCCTTCAAAATGATTAAGAAGAGACGACATATTATGGGGTCATCGATCGATTAACAACTCGAATGACGCTACGTGGTTGATCGGGTCATGCCTCCCTTTGTAGGAATTCAAGCGAGGGATCCTTAGCTTGGGCGGTGGCATCGCCTCTTTTACTTGGCGAGTAAAAGCCCCTCCTGCCAGTGGCCGGACAGGCACTCG
>NW_018164739.1:2438200-2450423 GCF_001263595.1 Phalaenopsis equestris | reverse complement strand
GCTCTTCCCATCGTTTGTTCGTCTGCGCCAACGCGGTTGTGTTGGTGTGTTGGGACTTGCCTTGTCCTTCTGTCTGTTGGTTTGCAGGACCTCGAATTGCTCCATCATGAGGCCATTTGGGCTTGTAAGCCTTGAACTTGCGCATGGACATCTGGTTGCGTAGTCTCTGTTGGGTTCCATGTATTATCTCTTTTTGGGAATTTTCTTCTTTGTAGTTAGCTCCGCTTTTTGTATGGGGCATTTCCACGCTCACCGCACCGCCTTTTAGGATGTTGGATCCCGAATTCTTTTGTGAACACGTTTCGAGAATTAGAGCCGGGTGAAGGAGAGAAGATAGAGTCAAGAATTTACTGATGAGAGAATCAGGGGAGAGAGTCCCCTTTATTCGTATTTTTATCTCTTATTTATAGGAGCATATTTTGTACAATTACAATGAGGGAACAATTATGATAAACGTTCTTAATATGATTAATGCTCTATTTAATTATATGAATTTTATATCATATCTGTATTACAATTTGAATTTTAATATAGTGGTAATCGGCAGGCCGACTTTTCTAAGCTCGGTTGATCGAGGCAACTGGTTGAGTGACGATCGTGCTTTTCGAAGTGTGTGTCGGTCGGTCGAGGCGCTCGACCATATGGCAATCGCTCGCCCCTGGTCGATCGGTCGAGGTGCTTGGGTGAATAGTGACTTACTTATTCAACTCGAGTTTTACAAGACTCATGTCTCGCATGCCTGATAGGTTCGTTGCCTTGGTCGAATCTCCCTATCTAGTAAGGTCTTGGGCGGATCTTGTCGCTGCCTATGTGAGGTATCCGACGAGACTCGCTGCTGGGATGATTTAAGTTTCACTCTCCGCATATTTTGCATTTACCGATCGGGGAATTATCTCCAGAGTTTGGACCTATCCCGAGCTCGGAGAAGCGGTTTCACATGCTCAGTGTTGAGTCGTTAATTGATTGCTTACCTCGAAGGGAAGCTCTTTTATCTTAGTATTTCATTCTCTTTGATATTCGAGCTGGTATTTTTGGTGTATACATATATGTAGTCCTCTAAAGGTGCAATCACTTGTAACAAAACTAAAACTTACAAATAGTACAGAAATCAATAAGCCTAATTTGTTACACAAAATCTTTGTCTGAACTAAATTCATTGATGGGAGCTTGTAGATTATTACAATAAAATCAATCAACATATTTATATGAATGATATCGCATAGCTGGTAGAATTTAGGTGCAACGGATGACAATAAATGCATTTATGTATCGAAATAATATTATGTTTGCTAGCATATGGAAATAAATTTTACAAACATCAAATATCAGAAATAATATAACAAAAAAAATTAATCACCCCTCAATATCCATGTTAGGCATGTCCTGGCTAATTGGACGGATATTCACTGGTGTTTCTATAGATTTTTTAAAAAAATCTTTTAGTTGTCGGAATACCATGGCTGTGACCTTGAACGCCTCAGCTACTATTAGAATCCAACAAACCTTAATTCTCTTTTGTAAATTGGGTTAAAACCCAACCCCTACCAGAAGATTAGCCAATCTTCTGATGCATGTTTATATTCCTCGTGTATATTGTATACTTAGGGATGTGCAGTGTTTGGATGAAATAAAAAAATCAAACTGATTTTATTTAGTTAGTTTGATTAAAGATGTTAAAGAATCAGTTCTATTTTTTGTTATAATTTTGGCTTTCTTTGATTTTTTTTTTTTTGTATTGATTCATTTTTTTGCTTTTGTAAAATCGATCAAACAAATATCAGAATATATTAATTTCTTTAAATATTGAATCAATGAACAAGCAATATAAAATTTATATTAATATTACGTAGTCCTCATGTCAAAATTAAATTTTATTTAAATTAGTTAATATTCTTTTTAATATATGTTATTTAAATTTAAATAAATAGTTTGACTATTAGATCTAATTTTTATTTTGATTCATTCAAAATTGATCCAAACTAATCAAAGTTCAATTTGAGTTTAGTTTGAAAAGTAATTTGGTCTACTTGATTTTTGAATTTTATAGTCAAAATTAATTGTTTTAATTAAGTCATAAACCAAAACTTCCCAACAAAATAATTGCACACTCTTTAAGTGCAGGCAAATTTTTTTGACACCCATGCAAATCATATGACACATTGTGACCCAGAAGTTTATATGAATTTAAATTTGCAGGAAAAATTAGCAAACTTTGTATAATCAAATAATAAATATAATTCAATGTGGAATGTGTGAAGGTTTGATTGGAGATTAATGACATGTAACAATTTGGGGGTTTACAGCGCATAAAAAATAAGATTGTTCTTAAGATGCGATCCTATTTTAAGAACATACTTTGTGTTTGGTTAGAAATGAGTGTACAGTCCATTTAAATTCAGAATCTAAAAATTTGATACTAAACTTCAGCTATAGTAGTTATTCAACTACCAGATCCAGGTAACTTAAATGCATCTAAAAAATTTATACTACAACAACAACAACAACAATAAAGAGCCTTTATCACACTATGTGGAGTCACCTACAGTAATCCTTTTTCTCCATTGCGTCTTATTGAGTGCCATATTTTCATTCTGAACCCTTTTTCTCCATTGAGTCTTATTGAGTGTCATATTTTCATTTAATTATGATAAATTACAATCATTTTTTATACAATATGCTCAAGTCTTTCTAGGTCTGCCTGTGTCTTTCTTAATATAAGTTGAATCTAAAACATTAACTCTCCTTACCGGTTCATCAGATGGTTGGCGTTTAATGTGACCGAACCATCTAAGCCGACTCTATCTAATTTTGTCCGCCACTGGAGCTATGCCAACACTATCTTACAAAAAATTTATACTAATCTTACAAAAAATTTATGTTTACTTTCATCATGATTTTGGCTTGCGGAATATTATAATAATCTTTAAAAAAATTTATGAGAAACATGACTCCTTTACCACTTATAGTGCTATTCTTTGTTTACCACTTATATTTTTTTGATGGATTTTGCATGGAAAAAAATGTGGGACTCTCGAGTCTCATCTTTTTTTGTCAAATTTGCAGGTTCCTTCGATTACTTTAGGATATTCAGCGAATTACTTGGCGGAGTTGACGTTGGTCGAATATAGCTTCTTAAAGTTTCTTCCTTCAGTTATAGCTGCATCTGCTGTATTTCTTGCTAGATGGACATTGGATCAGTCTGATCACCCATGGGTACAATCTCTCATCTTTAATATCCTTTTCTATTTTTCAGCGTCTCCCTATTGCAACTGGTGAGTGTAGTTATTGCTTCTATTTAGAATCGCACACTTGAGTACTACACCTCATACAAAGCTTCAGATCTTCAACCCGTCGTTCTGGCTATGCAAGATTTGCAGCAGAATTGCTGCAGTTCCGTCCTCACTGCAATACGTGATAAGTACTTGCAAGAAAAGGTACGCTAAATTATGCCATTATATAATTTCAATATTTCCTCAAGTCGATATGTCCTCCCTCCCTCCCTCCCTCTCTCTCTCTCTCTCTTACATTTTGTTTAGAGAGAGAGAGAGATAGAACGTACAGAATTAAAGAATGGTTAACGCCATTGATTATGATTGGAATGGTTAACACCATTGATCTTATTTGTATGGACAAAGGCTACAATACCCAATTTATTTGCCCAAAAAACTTTTTGATGTATTGGCAGTTTGGCACCAAGATTAAAAAACTGAGATAGAGAGATAGAGACATAGAGAGATAGAGACATAGAGAGATAGAGATAGAGAGAGAGAGAGTAGCAATCCCATGTGATTTTTTATTCCAACAATTCTGATAACAAATAGTGCAATTGTATTGAACGTACATTACTGTTGTTAGAACCATAGTAATTGAGAGTTTTTCTCTCTTCCACACTTCAATCAAAATTTGAGCCTACTAATTTATATCAGCCTAAGTTACATTTACAGTATGTTGCTGTCCATTCCCAAAAAAAGTGAATGCATACAATTTTAGTAGAGTAATAGAGCATAAATCCAATGTTAAGCAGGATTTGATCACAAGATCTCCATAACAACTTTTAAAATTTGGAAAATTTACATACATACCCACTCAATTTTTATGTGTTTTCATATCTAACACCTAAACTTCAATTTTTACACTTCACCTTATATTTATACATGAAACAGTTTTTTTATCTTTTTAAAAGTTAAAATGGTGATATTTTTTTGTGATATGGCTAATTTGGGTGGTATTAATGTAGCAATCAAGGTGTAGATGTTAGATACACAGGAATTAGGCGGCATGTATGTAAATGTTCCTTAAAATTTTAATCACTTGAATCATCTGAGCTCACATAATACATTGCTAATCAATTATGATGGAATACTAAAGAACTAAGAGTTGATTTCTGTTTACAGTATGGAAGAGTGGCTGATCGAGTATCTCCCAAGTTACCATCCTCCATCTTCTGATTCTTTCGTGTGGTTTGTGCCATTGAAGAACTTAAGCTGCAGCAGAACTGAAGATGCACATCCCTTTAACCTTTTCTTCCTTTTTTGTTTTAAAAAAACAAAATTTTCTGCAATTTTTGTGATTGCAGCCCCCACTGGATAGATAAATAGGGGCTTCTAGTGCAGGTAAATTCTCAACTCCCCCTCTCTCTAAATCAGAACAAAAACTCATCGGCTTGATGAACTCAGAACAGATTGTAACTAAACCATTATTTCACTAATGTTTCAAAGCTTAGAAGGAATGAATACACGTGCTCTGTTAAAGATCCTCCTGTGTTTCTTTGAACTTTTGAGTGTCTGTTGATGATATAGTATTAAGGTATGAAAATGGTGAATGGTAAAATGGATTAGTATTTGCGTTTGATTGTTGTTGTGAGACATTTCTTGAGTTTAGTATTTATACTCGTAAAACTTTGGTGTCATACAACTATGCATAAAAAATGTATTTCTTTTTTAAAAATTTAATAATGATGGTGTATTTTTTGTGATCTTAAAATTTTGAGAACTATAGATGGAAATATGAAAGTTTAGGTGTTATATACATGGGCATAAGAATTTGAGTGGTATGTACTTAAATTTCCTTTTGTTTTCTCACAGATTAGTGTTGAACAAAAGCTTACAAAGTAGCCATTGTAATGGGCTTGGCTTCAACTATAATAGGTGTTTGCTAGCTTATTTATTTTTTGTTGGCGGAAAGCTGGGCATTAAAGTAATATGCAATCTTATGGTGAAAGCTGCACCGACAATCATTAGGGGGTCGTTTGGTTGAATGAATCAGTGGTGTACTGTAAAACTTCAGTACGGATTTGAGAAAATTCTGTGTTTGGTATGAAAATTTATAAATACAACATAAAATTTTAATGAATTTGAAGTTTACGCCATAGCTTATTTTGGCTGAATTTAGAATTTGGTCGATTTAGCTAAATTTGAATTACATCATTTATGTAAAATTATAAAAGCAAGCAGTTGTTGCCCGCCGCTGTCGCTTGTCTGCCTCCCCCCCCACCTACCCCCCCGCCGTTAGCCGCCGCCCACCTGCCGCCAACGCCTCCTAACGCCGGCGCCCGCTGTTGCCTCTCGTTTCAGTTGCCTCGCCACCTGAAAACGCCATCCATCGTGCACCACTACCGGTCCCCAGGACCTTTTGCCATGTAAACACATTATTTACAAATTACTTCACACCAAACTAATAAAATATAAATTCTTAAGTTTATTTTATAGTAAACCAAATAATTAAAAATTATTTTAAATATAATTACGTAAATCTTTTACATTGCATTTCATTCTTAGCAAATCAAAGAGTCTCTATGTCTGTAGAGCCTATTTCATAGTTGACTCACATATTATCAAGCTAACACATATCCATGGAGTGAAGATGATTTGATTGTGGAATGTTTTGGGAAGAAACAAACTCAATGACGAAATGCACTTGTGCGATAAGTCGAGCGCAAATGGCAATATAGATATTATATTATAATAGTTATACCTAGCATACAAATTATAAGACTTTCACATGTAAAAAAAATATTTAACGGCGCTATATATATATATATATAAAGAAATGACAAGAGACTATTATATGAGGCTCCGGCCACCCTTAATGTGCCTAACAATTCAGTACTAACTCGTTAAGGCTAATTTTGTCAGAGGAGATTCGAACACCCAACCTAAGGAGTCTTATACAGTGGATGCCAACCAACATATCGGGGTGCACATATATCTTTGCCCGCATATACGTACACCACTCGTAATATTTTTTTCATCATATTTGATTCACAGGAATTCAAACCAATCATCATTTAATATATTACAAATTAAAATATTAAATAATCACAACAATCATTTAAACATGTTTTGAAAATAAATGGTTCTAGGATTGCCCCCTATTTTATACTTTATAATTAGCACAAATGATTATAAATTATTTAATACTCCGCGCATAAAAAATAATTTTATTTAATGGAGATTACCAATAAACAAAAGTCATTTAATGAAATACTAACTAAAAATATAAATTGAGAAAATTACTGGTTTATTTCTGTTTTTCTCCATCTAAATGAGAACATGCAGCGTAAATAATATATTCATATAAATAAAAAAGAAAGGGGCAGTTACATACAAACCACCTGAAAATTACTATTTACAAATCAGCCCCTCTTTCATCCATTTTTCAAATTCTCACTAAAATATCAAAAGTCATGATAAAACCCCAACCCATATACTTCATTTTTATCGAATTCTCAATAGTTTGAACTTGGCACATGTAAATATATGGGTTCTATAGTTCAAAAAATCACATAGGTGATTAATATGTAAATATCAATGTTTGAGAAGTTTGTATGTAATTATTCAAAAAAAAAAATCATATATTCATATATTTTAACAATTCAAGAGCCTTAAGAAATATTTTAGGACTAGCATTTAACAAAAAAAAAAAAAAAAAAATCTTGCACAATATGATTAATCTCAACCACATAAACCTCCGAGTTGTTATGACTTTGGGTTGTAAGTGTGTTGAGCTGGCTCGAGCTCGACTCATTGATAAGTTCGCAAGTCCAAGTTCCATGAGTCGTATGCTCGAGCTCAAACTCAAGCTTGTCTAGGCCCAGCTTGTCAGCTTGCAAGCCAACAAAATTAAAACTTAATTTACTAGCTTTATATGACAAATTATGTGCAAATCAAATATATAAGCATTCATTTAAATTTTTAGGTTTTTAACTAAAAACAAGCTTAGTATAAATCAAGCATAAAGATTAAAATTTTTAAGCAAACCAAAGTATAAACATATTTTGGAAGCTCATCTCAAGCTCAAACTGAAAATGAAGCAAAGTCCCCATGACATAGCCTACTCGACTCAGCTCGACTCAGCTCGATTACAACCCAAATCATGACCATTAAAAAAGAGAACAACATTGGGCTTTCCTTTATGATACAAACGGAGAAACTGAAGGGAACAATCATGTGAAACTCTTCTTCTTCTTTTGTAAGTCACCTTCTACTGCAGTTGTTGACATGAAAGGTCGCAGCTTTCCTGTTGCAGAAGATAGAGGATTTATTATTGATAACCACTCACTGGATCTCTCTCCCTCTTCTCTGTCACTGCACTTGCCTTCCTCAACCCTTCATCTCTCTCTCTTTCATGTCCATTATTGCTTGCTCCTTCTCACTGCCCTAAATTTTCTAATTTGGAGATATAGCAACATGAGGTTGTGGGAAGAACTTGGGTCGATTGGCTGAACCAGATCGATGATGCTGTTGTAATATATATACATATAAACCATCCTCAGAATTAAAAAAAAAAATTCCAAAATTAAGAGTTTCGGATTCAAATATGTCTGAAAATTGAATCCAAGTCAATCACTTAAACACAACACAAACTTGCCTCGACTCAATCAAAATATTGACTTTCAACTTAAAGCCACCATCTTGCAGACCATTTTCTATTCCTCATCAACAGTGCATCAACGCATGGAAAAAGCAATGTATAAGTAACAGTTTTACTTGGCCAACAATATCTATAAATCTCTATTTCTTTCACCAGCCATTAATGCTCTGCGGGAAACACAATCAAGTACAGATTTTGCATTAAGCTCCCTACCGTATCTCCATAAATAATTCAAACCAACAAGCAGCTCTGTTATTGCAGCCTCTGTCTTCTCCTGATTTGCATAATAAAGAGTCTGGATTAAAAGAACATTTGTACTTAAAACCAAATTCTGCTTCTCAAAATTCCTCTCTGATTGCCACTTAATCATATTATGTGCTAGGGGAGACAACCAATTCAAAATATTTATCATTGCATCACTCCATTCTGCTGCAAGGGTTGGATCATAAACAGATGAAGCTAAATTCTTTGCATAAGAGCTCAGCCTCGTCTTAAGGGAAGTTCTTATACTACTGGGCAGCATTCTGTACAATTCATCTCTAACATCAGGCCCGATTGAATTCGGGGAAGCGGCAAGCTTTTCTATTACAATGATCACATTTGCGTAATGCAGAGCTAAAGAAGCAGCGCCCAGCGTCGATGGTGGAGCATTCAGTAACTTGCGTTTGGAGCCGAACAGAGACAGAGATAACTTCATATTGAAAACGTTCGGTTGAGGTTCACTCTCATCTTCTATCTCATCCGTATCTATCCTTGCAGTATTGTTTTGCTTATGAAAACCAGCAAGTGGAGAGGATTTGGAGTTACCATGATTCACGAGAGGACCAGATGCAAAACTTCTTATGCCTTTCCTATTCGATGCGTGAAGGAACGAAGACTGTAAAATTCCACTTACAGAGTTGTAGAAGTTGGAGAGATTCCCCGTGGTTTTAGCGGCATAAGCATCATCCTTGCGATCAAATCCGAAAACAAGCTTAATCCTGGCCACAATTGTGAACAAAGCCCTAGCAAGAATCCGGACGACGAAATCATGACTTCGATTCCATACAGATGCATCTTGCAGGCTCTTCACGGCCTGCCGCTGCCACGAAACCCTCTTTTTAAAATTCCCCAAACTGCAACCCTGACGACTCATCTCCGGAATCGCCTGCATCCTCCTCAAATCATTCTCCATCTCCGCGAGTATCTCCACCTCCTGATACAAATTGCAGCTCGCCGCGATGAACCTCTCCATCCTCTTGACCTCCCGCTCCATCCTCTTCTTGTTGCGGTACTCAAAACAGCATAAATCGGTGTCGTTTTTTATCAGATCCGCGAACACGTGCTCGAAGCGGTACAGCACGGGGTTGAAGCATCGGGATCCGAGGCGCGCTACAGCCCTCCCAAGCAAGTGAACAGCGTCCATGGTTTCAGCAAGGACGAGGCTGAGGAGGAACTCGTCTTCATCAGAAACAAGTTTTCTCACTCCCTGGAGACTTAGGGTTTCGTCCCTAAGCACCGCGATCCGATCGTCGTCGAGTGATTGCCATAGATTAATGGTCTTGGACATGAGCCGGGAGACCTCGAAGGTCAGCACACCAATGGCCGGCGCAGCCTTCTGTTTCCTTCCCCAACCTCTCACCAACCACAGCCATGGGCCTCTCAGTTTTGCTTTTGCTCCCATGATTAGAAACCATTAGTCTTCAAAACCGCCATTTGGATCCAGATGAAGAAACTCGGAGCGAAGAAGTAAATTGGATGGAGGAAGAAGATTAGCAGTGGCGTGAATTGAGGAGAGTTCATATAAAGAACAAAATGAGGCGGCAAATGCGAATGGACCGAAGCCGCCTGCCATAGTCGACAAATCCGGCGAGCAGACAAATGGCGGTCAAGAGCGCGCTCCGTGATTTCTACGGACATGATGCTCTTCTAATTAAACCTTAATTAAAATCTTTTTTAATTCAGTAATTTTCTTTTCTTGGAGTGATATTATTATTTTATTTTATTTTTAATTTATTTCTCTTGTAATGAAATTCAAGAATTTTTGGGTTGACTTTCTTTTCTCTTTTTTTTTTTCTTTTTCTTGGAGCATGAGCTTTAATTTTATTATTTATTTTGTTTGATATTAATATTTGTGTCGCTTTAAGGCCAAAATAATATAAATAAAAATATTATTTTTTTAGATAAGATGATAGGTTGAACCCAATAATTTAGGATCCTTCATTTTGTTCACAATTTATATTTTATATGTTTGATTTGTCATCATAAAATTTAGCCATTTGGCACAAATCACGAGTGAATTTTTTTTAGTTATAAATGTTTTGAATCAAATTAAAAATCATCTGGATCTCGAATTTCAACAAACGTATAGTCAACTTGAAGGGCTTGACAAGATTAACCTAATGATATTGAAGTTGGCCCAATCAAACTCGGATTAAACTATTAAACCACATATGGAAACTTTGGAGGATTAATTAGAATGACAAATGAATTCCAAATTTGAAGTATCTATATTTAAATTAGACGTTTCGATGAAAGCAAATTAACAAGCCTAAGATCGCCCGATTTCAATGTCATTAAGGCTATTAGATCATCAAAAAAAAAAACTTTTATAATCAATTGGAATCAACCATCGTTAGCCGTTATCAACCATCGTTAGCTGCCTCATGCTCCCATTCATTGATGAGTCTTCTGGTGTAATGAAGTATTCCGAACATGATATACAGAAGTATCCCTAATGCAGTGTAACGAAGTACGTCGAGCCGATGTAACGATGTAGCCCGAATGCTGAGTCGTGAAGTATCTCGAATATGAGGTAACAAACTATCCCAAAACGGTGTAACGAAGTATCCCAACATTGTAACGAATAACGTTGTATTGATGGTCCGTCAATAACTCCCAGCAATTGATACCATGATGAAACATGGATTCCACGATTGTAGGAGAGAAGAAGAATCAGAGGAGGAGGAGGAAAGCTCAGGCTTGCACCCAATAAGTAAATAGTAATATTTGATTCATTTCACATGTAATATATAATAAGAACGAGTCATATAAATAGATTTGGGCAAGGATAAAATTGTAAAAACATTAAACACTCACGTATATTATATACAATTACAAGTAGTATTTGAAATCCCTAAATTCGACATTCTCCAGAGGAGGCTAGAGTTAAGAGAAGGGAGGGCTGTCCGTAGAGCTTGAGCGAGGTTTCAGCATCAATATAGGTAAGTACTTAATGCTAATGCAATCTCTGTAGTTAATTAATGTTATTGCAGTTACCAACTACAAATTATATGATTAACTGCTACTGCAACTTTCAATTACAACCTTTGTGACCAATTGCGCTACTGCAACTATCAATTATGATCCATGTGACCAATTACGACCTATGTGACTAACTTTTATTGCATCTATCAACTATGGTCTATGTGGTCAATTACTACTGTAACTTCTCACTACAACATTCGTGGTCAACTGACATTACTGCAACATCCAACTATGTTTTTTATGGCCAACTACACCCTAGTTGCTAATTCCTACTATAGCAACCTACAACTACCTATGTGATCAACTACAACCAATATGTATAACTACAATGCAACTGCCAACTATAGTCTATGTGACCAACAACTGCGTATATGAATAACTGCCACTACATCTACCAACCAATGCCTATATGACCAACTACAACCTAACTAGCTAACCGTTTTTACATCTTCCAACTGCGAGCCATGTGACTAACTAAAGCTCTTGCAACTATCAACCACGGTTTATTTGGCCAGTTAATACTGCAGCTTTCCTCTACAATTTTTGTGGCCAACTGATGCTCTTGCATCCACTAGTTACAGTATTTATGACCAACTACTGCCTTTATAGCAATCAACTATGATATTTGTGGCTAACAATTACTTACAACCAAGAATCAAATTTGTTGTGGCTCAATTATGATTATTACAGCTAAATTAATATTGTACATATATAATTATCTATATTATAATTCTATATTTTCCAATTTATGAGGTAAGTGGACCTATGTACTTACAATCATATAATGAATTATTTTGACTGTGATATATTCAATTGTGTTTTCCCTTTCTAAGGTGTCTCCAACTAGCTTTTTATTATTGTATAATGTTGAGACACTAAATTATCACTCTACATTCGAAATTTTTCGGCTTACAACAATATTCAATAGTGATCAACAATGTGAAGACACATCAACTACAGCTCGATAACTGTCAATTATGTCCATCAGCCATTTTGATAATTAAAATTCAATAGACTATAATTATAACCTTAAGAACATATTTTTGCATATAAAATTACACACACACAAACATACATACATACATATATATATATATATATATAT
>NW_018164739.1:2435813-2438172 GCF_001263595.1 Phalaenopsis equestris | reverse complement strand
TATATATATATATATATATATATATATAATCTGAGCACGAATTTCCAACAATTATTGTCGTTATATGTAAGACCTATAAAGCTCTGAGCACTTTTTTGTAAATTCCTAATATTTGTGCCTTTATAAGGAAGAAAAAACTAACAGATTATAGCGAGTTGATGTATTGTTGGTGAGTACATATAATTCGGTAAAGATCTTATATTCGTGAAAAAAAATGTAAAAGAAAGAGAGATTGTGGTGAGGTTTAAGAGAAGGCGTCAAGAATTGTGTATTGAGCTTGAACTTATGTCAAACCAAACAAAATGGCAGACTAGATATCTCGATTTATAATGTGAGAGAGAGAGAGAGAGCGAGAGAAATTTTGGAAAAAAATATTCAACCTTCTCTTCTCTTATCTTGACTTCTTTTATATAAAATTGACAAAATAATAGAAAATACACATAGTACAATAAGACAATCATTCATGGCGTTTTGATGAAAATACTATGATGTGGATGTCAGAGTACACCTGTAAAAGATGATGGACTCGTGTCATTGATAATAATGATGACCTTCTCTAATAGATGTGCATCCTTAGGGCTAGGTCACTTTATCCAGAAATATGAGATTTAGCCGCTTAGGTCGGTGGGATCGATTCAATCATATCGGTAGGTGGGCTCGATTCAACATATTAATTTTATATTTAAAAAACACAAAAGATAGTCTACATTTATGTTCATGATATATTTATTTATACAAGAATAAATTTGCTTTCATATGTGATGTTTGCTAAAAAAATTCACGGCGATAGAGTAATAGATTATTGTCTTAGTATTGCACGAGAATTCAACACACAATCAGATGAAATAAAACAATCGGTGGAGTCCCCATAAGTTCGTAGATGAAAAACCATTAAAAGGAAAAAAAAAACCACGATGTCTTGCCCAACTGAATAAATCCACTATAATCTGGAGATTACAAGTATGATATCTTGTAAAATGTTACATAATCTTCTGAGCTGCAAAGTTAGTGCGCAGATGAACTTATCGTAAGAAGTGAGCGGAGACCGATGTTGATCAGCGGTGGCTGATGCAGATCAACGGCAGTCGGCGAGTGGTGGTTGGCTTTGGTCGACAACTGATGATCAACATCAATTGGCAACTAATGACTAACAATGATCGTTGATTGATAATCGGCGGCGATCGACGACGAGATGATATTGAACTTCAACTTATTCTCTAAGCTTTAGTCATCTTCAAGCTTCAGGCGACCCCCTGTTACTAATGAGAGGGGAGAAGCTCTATTTATAAAGTCTCAGTTTCAATTAGTAAAGGAATATAAACCTCTTTAATCGGACGGTCCATAGTGATTTTTCACGATAAAACAATATTTGATAGACATTTTAGTGTCTTGATGATGTCAAAACTGAGTGATATTTGACTCGTTGGATTTGTATTGTCTAGACGCTTGATTCAACTATAAGTTCATCAGATTGGACATCCGTTTAATCTTCAAAATATATTTGGATGCTTCAAAAAATTACCTAACGACTTAATCTGAGCTTCATTTGACTCAAATCAGACAAATTTTGGTATCGTTGGGTCTGTCTCGTTGAGTCTATCAAATGACTTTTATCAATTGCTCAAAAAGTTGCATTTGAAAATTTATTGATGATGTATCAATTGCCTCTCATTTTCAAGTGAGATTAAAATCATCGTCCGAAAATATCAAAATCCGTGAATTGAATTTTTTTTTTTAATGAAATGATTGCATTAGTAGTTTGTATCATGCCGATTAGGGTTTTGCTTCGTTATTAATTTTTTTATGTAAAAAATATGCTGATGTAATGGTGTTAAAAGTAGATTAAATAATATTTTATAAAGTTAAGACATAATTATTTTTGTCCCGAGGTTTAAGTACGCATGCCGATAATTAATAATCACAAAAGTCAAAGATTCTCGCTACATAGTCAACCCACTAAGAGCAGCTTTTTGAGTAAAATTTAGGCCAAGTGGGCGCGGAGAGTTCTTTTCCTGTAGGAAATCGGCTCAAGAAAATAATATATAATGTAAAGGAAATAGGGTGAAACATAAATATATTGTATTTAATATTAGATATTATGGTTTAGGGGCTGTTTTATTGGAATTATTTGTGGCGTGTTGTAATTTATTTATAGAGATTTATGGAAATAATGTATTTGATATGAATAAGATGAAAAACAATTTAACGTTTCCATGAATTTAAAGTTTATTATTTAGTTTATTTTGATTGAATTTAGAATTTGGTCTATTTGATCGAATTTAAATTATCATGTAAAATATTATGAGCAAATTGTCGTCCGTCGACACCCCCCCCTCCCCCAACCACCTCGCGTCGCTGG
>NW_018164739.1:2387027-2435803 GCF_001263595.1 Phalaenopsis equestris | reverse complement strand
TATGTCATTATCTTGCCCCCACTTGCTGCCGCCCGCCGCTCGTCTCCCAAATAAATTATTATTTTATTTTCAATTTACTTAAAAACAAATAGAAAAATATAAATTCTTGTGTTTATTTAACAGTAAACCAAACGATCATAAATTATTTAAAATATATTGTAATAATAATACTCTGCATACTTTTCACATTGCACGTCATTTTCAGCAAACCAAACAATCCATTATATATATTACACGTATGAATATGTAATTTTATGTATTTTGAATCCTGAATTGTCATTCGAAAATACACGCCTTGAGAGTAAGAGCCGGGAGGAAAAATGTTAGAAAATTCTCAATAGAGAGACCAGGAAAAAGTCTTCAGACCGGGACCCTTTTATTTGTCTTTTTGCCCCTTATTTAAAGGGGGGTATTCATACAATTATAGAAAGGAGAAATTGCTTAAGGAAACTACACTTAGTACAATTAATGTGCTAATTTGATACTAGATTTGCATGGTTTACTTCCGAATTTATATTACAATTTGATTTGAATATGTCAGCTATCTGTTAGTCGACGTGTTTAAGTTCGCTCGACCGAGGCGGTCAGCCAAATGACGGTCCTTCTTGCCAAAGCAAAGTCCGATGGTCGTCCTGTCCCGACCAGACGCTCCTAGGTTTGTGGATTTCTAAGTTATTTTTTATACACTTAGAGTCGTTGATTTGTCTTTTTATACGTCGTTGTATAATTTCCTTATTCGAACAAATCTCTCTCCTAAATCATATCAATGATTCAAGATAAGAGAAATTGAAAATAAGGATATATGACAACAACTAAGCAAACAAATAAAAAAAAACAAGTGAAAAGCTTATATATTGGTAATCCTCAGGTGATGATTCGAGAATATTGGTCCGGATATGATCATATTGAAGTATCATGAAACATAATATCTATGGAGAGAGTCGCTACATAAACCATCCATAACTGGAGGAAAAAAAAAACTTTTTTGTTATGGGGTCAAGTGTCTCCCAGAGGAACGTATCCCTGTAGCTAATTATATATTGGGGGAGACTCAAGAATATTCTCGATAAAAGAAGTTTCGCTTATATTTTCAGGCAAACATGTCTCGATGTTGGAAAAAGGGTTTTGATCAGTAAGTTCTTGTGCCCTGCATCAAAACTTTCACTAATTAGAAAAACCTTGTCAGGTTCTTCCTCATCTGTGACAGACACTCGAAGGATAGCCTCGTCGGTCTCTTGACCTCCATTCCTCTGTATCTGAATGTTGAGCAGTTTGTGATCGATGTTGGTGACCGCTAGCATGTAACAACTAATAGATTGTTCCAGGTTTCCTTGGACATCGATTATCTCTCCATCTCTGAAAAATTTCATGGTCTTGTGGTAGGTTGAAGTCACAGCTTGGTAGCAATTAAGTAGTAGTTAGTTGAAGGTGGCATTGTAGGTTGGTGGGGATTCTGCCACTAGATAGTATCCGTTTTGGTGAACTGTTTTTCTTATTCTCCCCATGAGACAGGCAATGTGATCACTCTCGAGGCTTCCTTCTGCTCGCCAGAGAAGCTGAATAATGGATCGGTCGGTGAATTTAATTGATCGGTTTTGAGTCATATTCTGTCAAACACCATTTTGAACAAAATATTGACTGAATTGTCCGTGTTGACCAGGATGTTACCCACATGTTATTTGTTTATGAGCATCGTACTGATGATCACCTCATTGTATGGGTTTTTTCTTTTGAGTGAGATCTGCATCCGTGAAAATAATTGAGGGGTGATTATGAGTGTAAGAGGTGACAGAACATATCTCCCCTACTTGTATCGTTTTAAGCTAGACGGTGGCCTTCTGCCTCCATCGAAGATGGCCAGGATGATTCTAGTCAGATGGATTTCCTTTGCCTGCATTGGTTAGTTTGCGGACCTTCCCCTGTCGCTGTGTGTGTGTTCCAACGATGAAAAACTCCTTTAACTCTTCGAACCTGTTGAGATCCTCCACCAAATTTTAGAGATGACGACACTCCTCCTAATCGTGTCCAAGGTCTCAATTGTAGGTGCAATACTTGTTTGGGTTGTACAATGCTAGTGCAGTTTTTAGTGGAGGGGTTTTTCTTAAGTAGTCATTGTTTTGAATGGCCTAAACTAGCTCGACCATTGACACGTTAAAAAGGTGTTGGTCCTTGCATCTCTCGTTGCACATGTAGTCACTTGTAGTACTGAGATGGTTGCTGACTAGAAAAGTATTGCTGACCCTTTTTGCCTCGATCACCTTCTCGGTTAACCTGAGATCGAGGATTATCGGTTAGTCGGTCACTAGGGGCTCGATTGCCTTTTTGCATTATGTCATTATCTTGGCCCTTTCCCCTCTACAACTTGTTATTGGATGCCCCACATTTTAGTTTCCGAAAACTCCATAGCGTCTTCCTCGGAGGCGATGTGGCCATTTGATAACTCTAAGACCTCCGCGAAGGTCCTTGGCTTGAGTAGGTTCAGTTCAGTCCTTGGCTTGAGTAGGTTCGGGTAATACCTGAATCATTTGTTGCCAATCCCACATTTTAGGGCGATTTGAGTGATGAGGGGCTCCAAATTTCTTAACTCCAACATTTCTTTCTAGAAACAAGTGATGTAAGCCTGCAAACTTTTATCCCCCCCCCCCCCAATTACCCCCCCCCCCCCCCCCCAAATTGATCTAAAACAAAGTCTATGCAACCTTCCTTTATTTTTTTCACAATAGCAAAGTGTGTCAGGAAGAGCTTTCATAATTCAAAGAATGATGGGATGATTCCATCTAGTAGGCGATTAAACCACCTAAGTGTAGCCTATTTCAACATGGTCTGAAAAAGCTTGCATTTCATGGAGTCATCGATCTGTAAGACTTCGTCCAATGATTCGAAAGAAGCCAGGAGGTCCGTCGGGTCACACTTTCCTTTATACGAATTGAAGTGAGGAATCCTCTGCTTCGCTGGGGGGACAATATCCAAGATTCACTGAGAGAAGGCATTGTTTATTTTCAGTTCGGTAGGTGCTCCACCTCGGTCTTCTCTGTGTCTGACCATCAACGTAGACCCCACACTGTCGGTGCGCTAGGAGTCTGCTTGCCCTTTGGTCGGCCTATCACTGGCCTGGCTGTTGGGAGCTGGCAGAATGTCGAGGGGAGCTCTCTGGGGACATGTTCCCTGAGTATCTCCCTTCCAAGGTTGCTATTGGACATTCCTTTACTTTATGGCCGCTTGGAAGGCCTCGAATCAATCCATAATTTTCACTCGCAACACGTGGACCTATTTCTGTATGTTTCGACGTATTGTCTCTCTATTGAATTCTATGGGTGTTATTTCTCTATACGTGGATTCTCCTTAGTAATTGGCTTTGCTTCTCGTCTAAGGTATGTTCCACGATCACCACACGACCTTTCAACATATTGAATTCTGAATTGTTATTCAAAAATACACGTCTCGAGACTTAGAGTTGGGAGAAGGGAGAGAGAGAGAGAGAGAGAGAGAGAGAGAGAGAAAGAAAACATTACGAAATTCTCAATAGAGAGGTCAGGTAAAATTCCTCAGGTTGGGGTCTCTTTATTCATCTTTGTACACCCTATTTATAGGGGATACATTTACAGAAATGAGTGAATAGTTATGGAAACCACCCTTAACACAATTAGCGTGTTGATTTGATACCAGATTTGCATTGTTTACTTTCTGATTTGTATTACAATTTGAATTTGAATAAAGCGGTTATCTGTTGGTCGATATGTTTGAGTTTGGTCCATCGAAGTGATCGGTCGAATGGTGCTTGTTTCTGTGAAGCAAAGTTGACCGATCATCTAGTCGTGACCGGATGCTACTAGGTCCGTAAGAGTGGCATGCCAATGGGATCCATCGACACCATGTACTAATTGACTTTGACCGAGCGATCGGTCGTCGATTGGTCAGTTCAGATAATGTTCATTTAGCCCGATGTTCTGATTGCCCGACTGTCATTCTCGGCCGTAAGAACATTTTGAGATTCATGCCGACAGTTTTTTGTGCATACAATGTATATTATAATTGTGGTGTAAAATCTTTGAGCGGTGGTCGGCACTGGGTTGTAAACGAGTTGAGTTGAGCACGAGCAACCCTGAATTTCAACTTGAGCATGAGCTTGATTAATTAAATGAATTTGAGCTTGAACTTAAAATTAATCGAGCTTGAGCTTTGACTCATGAGTCAACTTGGCTCGCTTACACCTCTAGTCAGTAGTGCCAGTCGGCTAACGGTGGTTGGTGGTAGTGAGTCAATAAAAGTGGTAGCACACAACAACGTGATCGTGGTGCCTCATGTAACGACAGCCGCAACGACCAGTGACTAATGGGCGATTATGGGCAGTAGCGATAATATAGGGGAGTTCACAATGACATTAACTATGAAATTTATTTAAATACATTCAAAATTTATTACTTGTATTTGAAATTCATTGCAATTTTACACTATATTCTATTTTTCTCACAATTTTATATTGCACTGATGGTTCACAAAGTAATATGGTAAATCATATTATAGGGGAAAAAAATATAACAAATGAGTTTAATATTTAAAGATTAATAATTCTATCTTATTTATCAAAACAAAAATGATAATTAAACTATGATTAATATGTTTGATGTTTCATATAAATGTGATTTTATAACACAAATAAAAATGAATTTCATAATTATATGTTTTTTTTTTACTTATTTATGTTTAACAATAATTTTTTTTAAGAAAAAAAAAATATAAATTAGTTATAAATATTGCTCATTTGAACTTTAGATATTATTTTCAATATTTTCTTATATACAACATATAAAATTATAGCTTGTGAGTATGAAAAGGTGTTCTAATAAGAGTTCAAATACTTAAATTAATTTTTAGAATTATTATTATGTAGAACATATTTTAGTATTTAATAAGTTAAATAAAATATAAAGTTATTTACATATTAATTTTCTTAAGGTCTACTAATTATCACTAAATTAATATATATATATATATATATACATAATCATTTTTTAAGGTAACATCTAATAATTTCTTTTAAATTTTAATAAAAAGTTAAAATCTAAAATTTAATATGTTGGAATATAGATCTTAATTAGATTTTTAAGGAATGAACGTTGCATGAATATTTAATACAATATCTTTCTAAATAGGTGTCTTCATGCATATAACCCTTCATATAAAATTCTTCACAAGTATGAATATGGAAGAAATTCGTTAAATTTTAAAAGAAAAGAGTCATGTTGCTTGCTAAAAATTGTTGACGATAGAAAAATCTTAAGCCTTAACTCCGTATATTTTGTCATCACACGGATATATTTGTGAGAGAACTAAATTTTTTATGTGGAAAAAATCAAAAAAAAAAAAGACGAAAAATAATTGATCTAAACAGATTAAAATAATTCACTAGAAAATTGAAAGTACGAACGACCCAATTTTCTCCTGAATTACTAAACATGCGAATATAAAAACTGACAATCAATTTTTATAATAGTTATTTGGCTACAATAATCATAATTGAACTATGAAAATTGTTGTGGGTAGCGACAACAGCTGTAGTTGGCTTTAAAAGTCATAATTGATGGCTAACAAATCTGTAGTTTGCTACAACAATTGCTCGTAGCGGTTCACATGCACTTCTCTTCAAAAGTTATGCTTTAGTTCGTTTCATTCTTTTATTCTCCTTGTAACTTTAAGTTAAAATGAAAACCTATTTATAATTTATAAGTGTGACATTTTGATAAATTTAACCAAGATATATAAATAGTACTTTAGACAAGCATTGATTCATTTGTACACACATAGTTTTTTTTAACTATTTAATTGTTGGACGACTTTAAAATTAGTTTATCTTAGACTCTTTGGATTCTTGTCGTCAAACAACTTAATCTGATTATAACCATGCCAACCTTCGATATAGCTTGATATTTCAATTGATGTATTAAAGTCTTATATTATAATTCAATTGTGGTGTTCGCTTGAACTCAATTGGACCACTCTCAATATGATTGGGAAGGTTTGTCAAGACGTTCCGTCTGACTATAAATTTGTTGAAATCAGACCAAAACTTATCTTGAATTTGAATTTAAATATTTCTTGCTCAAAATGTTCTGATATTTGTACTTTATAATAATCTTTTTAGGACACATAAATTACTCTCCTATCTTTGATTGTTGATGTTTGTGGTGTCCAAAAATATAAGTACTAGAAAAGGCCCTCACAACTTTAGATTTTTCAAAAAATTGTACATTGATTACAACAAGAATATTTTAAATTTAAATTTATTCATATTTACTCACAGAAGTTTCATCAAGTTTTAACATGTATAAGCAGATAGCTGTGCGACACTTTTTTGCTAACTCTTCTGGGTGGGAAGCGAGGCTTAGGGTCTAAACGAGTCGAACATGAGCGAGAAAATACCACTGTCGTTTTGAATCCGTTTATATTTCAAAAAAAAAAAAAAAGTATTCGTATTCAACTCATTTGCTTAGTTAGCCGAACACGAGTTATTCATAAACAAAAAATTATTTTGACAACCTTAGTCTCACAATCGTGATTTGTGGCTGAATTCAAATCTTATTATTTATATTAAAATAACATTTAAATATAACTTAATATATTTTTATTCAATTTTTTTAATTAATAATTTTAGTTGATTATAAATCTTTGTAGTTTTGTTAGTCAATTAAATTTTTAAAAAATACAACTTATCAATAATATAAATATATATAATTGAATTATTTCAAGCCAACGCGAGTTGAATTATTCGTGTTTGGCTTGTTTATATATTGAACGTGAAAAATTTGTTCATGTTTGGCTTGCTAACTTATGAACGAATTGGACACAGGCTTTTTAACGAGCCGTACACGAATAGCTTGCAAACAATCAACAATTTTGACATCCCTAGCGAGGCGTGGTGCCTTACACAAAACATCCAAATGAAATACGTCTGAATTAGATGCAGATCATAATATTTTAAGTGTTAGTGATAGAGTTGAACAATAATATGAATTAACACCCAAAATAATAGCATCTGTCCGCACATACGAGAGAAAAATTTTTGTATGTAAGATATACGCAGCGTTGCGTACATAATAGAGGTTATATGAGATTTATATCGATATTATATTTACGTTATATCTCTTATAACGTCCATGTAATATTTATATAACTTACCTGTAACCTACTGGAACTTACAAATAAGTTCTGCGCTTCTGCTTTCACATATATATAGGTTATATGTAGATTTAAAAAAATTATATAAAGATTATAAGAGATATAATGCAAATATAATGTCGATATAACCCTCCATATAAACTTTTTTTTTTTTTTTTTCACATATTTGCTTGAGCAGCAAATTTTTTCCCACGTATGAAGCTCAGACCCCGCGCACTGTCGTCCGTCTGCAAATTTGAAGCACAGACCCCGCGTAATGTCGTGCTAACCGTCGTCGATATTGTTGTTCTGCGTTTTCCTCCACCTCTCCCCTGAAAGTCGACTAAAATTCTCCGCTTGCGGTGTCTTATGCTTGGTCTGAGTTATTGTTCTGAATTCGTTAGGGTCCGTTCGTTTCCGCAGCTTAGGTTAGGGTTTCTTGGTAGGTTTTCCTTCCCATTTTGATCCCGCTTTTATGGGAAGTAAGGCATCATACGAGCAAGTAATCCTCGTCAGATCCGTGGTTGGCGAGGATCTCTCCGAAATGGACATAATCCGCGCTCTTCATATGGGCAACAACGATCCCTCTGCCGCAATCAACATTATACTGGACACCCCACATCTTCGGGAGAACGGGAGTGCTGTCAAGCAATCTCCTGCTTTTGCCAATAGGAAACCTGTTTTTCACAGCGAAGAGCCTGCGCAGAAGCCGAACTCATGCGCTAACTTATTTGTAGAACCTGTTACTAGAAATACTTCCATTGCACCGTCTGAAGCTCCTTCCAGCAAATCTGTTCCAGGAAACGATGAATGGTGGCTTCTTGGAAGTTCGGAGCTCACTGGCCTTTCTACCAGCAAGGGAAGAAGGTTGAGGGCGGGTGATCCAGTGACCTTTTCTTTCCCTTCAACTAAAATATCAAATATTTCTACAAAATTTTCTGGTCGAGGACGTGCAGCAGCTTCTTGTTCGGAGATTGTCCGATTTTTCTCTGAAGAACACGGCGAGGTTGGCGTGATCTCATCTTTCTATTTTATTGAGGCTTCAGAATTCCTGTTTTCTTATTCCATGGATTTGACTGATACTACAATAATCTCATTCGAACCTCATTGTTGTTCTGCATTGAAGATTGGTCGCATACCGAACGAATGGGCTCGTTGTCTTTCACCGCTCATCAAGGAAAAAAAGATTAAGATCGCGGGTTTCTGTAAATTTGCTCCGGATGTCCTCTGCATCATGGATACAATCGTTTTGTCAGTCAGGTATGCCTAAGGTAATCGGATCCTAAGAAATGAAGCTATTCGATAGGTTTAGCGACAGAACCAGTTATAATTCTTCTGCTAGCATTTTATGTGGTTTGATTGATCTTCGATACAGTGTTTATATCAAGATTTCAATGTTACGCAAGTGTCATCAAACACCACTTAAGGTCGCCAATTCTGGTACTGATGAATCTACGATTCATCCACTTCCAGCCTTGTTCAAATTGCTGGGGCTAACTCCATTTAAGAAGGTTGAGTTTCACGTATAGTTCAAGAAAGTTAACTATCTTTCATTGCAGTTTATTTTTCTATATTTTTTTCTACTTCCTTCTCCTAGTATCTCTCGTAGGCTCTATTTAGTATTGTTTGTTTGTTTTCACTCAAACAAAAAAATTGCAGTTTTAGGGACTGTTTGGTAACAACTTTAGCTGCTTTAGTAAATGGTGTAAATCCAGATTTATAACAGCAGGATTTAGTAAATTCAGGATTGAAGTAAAAAAAAAAAAAGAGAAGAAAACTAAGAAGAAACGAGATTTGTGGAATCCAGGATTTAAAAGTGCCTTTTTTGCTATTTGGCAAGTTAAATCCCACTTAAATCTGTTACCAGACAACTTAAAGTGTTTGGTATAACACCTATGAGAAAATGAACTGTTGTTTTAAAGAAGAAAAAGACATTTTTGGGACTTCATTTTGGATATGTAATTAGAAAAGCGATTTTTATGAATTATAGTTTTTCTATCTTATTAATTAGTTAATTATTTATTTTATTTATTAATGAATATTTTGGATTATTTTGTTATCCCATAATTATATAAAAATCATAATATATCCATTTTAGTCATTTTATCAACTCATAATTTTGTAGCAGAAATTTGTCACCAAAGTAACATATCTCTCACAAATCCTTTAAACAACAATTTTAATGTGATACTACTAAATTCTCATTTGTTTACTTGATCACACAATGTTCATCCCCATCCGAAATATATTTGTGTGCCTTATTCCTTTATTGATGTGTCAATGCTCTTGAAGAATGAAATTTGCTTACAAAACAGTGTGATTAGTCCATATTTCATCATAATGTGGCTTTTCATTTTAAGGATTTGAACCTTATACCTCCACTTAAGTGATCAAAGATTGGTGGCTCAGTTGATAGTTCCAAAGAAGTGCCATAAAATATTCATGTCTGTCATAAATCAGATTTTGTTGGCAAAAACATATATCTTGTAGGCTGAGTGGGTCCGATAAGCTCAAATACTCAGAAGATACAAATTTCGTCAAAATAATCTCTTAAGGTGACCCCCAACCATATTCCCAAATTTCCAGCTGTTCTGTATCAGTTGTCGAGCTAAATTGTCGAACTGACCCGCTGGATTATCTCAGTGAATTTTTCAAGAAGACTGACCCAACATGCTAATCTACTGAGCTCACATTTCTTGGAATTAACAAAACGCAAAATTCATGACTTACGACAAGAATCGACATGTCATATTATCATTTATGAGCCGCCTTACATACATGTCGTAATCTTTTCATCAAGATACCCTGGATAGACTTTGTACATCATGACTCACATTTTTTTATATTTTTTTTGAACATTTATGAGATAGGTGCATAGAAAGATTCAAGGGGATCAACACTCCGTGCTTCTTTTGGAGGATCTCATGTGTAACTCTCATGGGACCTCACTTGCCCCCCTCCTCTCATTAGATCATCTTCTTAGCTCTGCCAGAGAAGGATTGAGAAACAAAACACATAATTAGGCTTGACGAACACATTCATCCTCTTCATTTACCTTCCTTGCACCGGTCTCTCCCGGTTTGTGTGAAACCACCAACAATATGGGCCCCGACGTCCTAAATGGATTCAAGACTTCATATTGTGTTTTTTTTTGTATTGAAATAACTAGTTTTTAGAATAGTCCACTGCATGCTCTATAATCCTATGATTATTTTTGTAAGAAATATGTGAAGTTATTTTTGTTGTTGTATGGTATAATTCTGTATGCTGTGCTATTTTTTGAATGTTGGTAAATTGGGCAGCCTCTTTGTTATGCATTATTTTTTTGGAATTAGTTTGTGAGTATTAAATGATTTGGTAAACTACTGATTCAACGTAAATGAAGCTAATTTGCAGATTTGGGTTAAAACTTCGAAGTTCATGTTTGAAATTATGAGGTTACATCTTCCTTTAGGATGGAATACAATCCCATAGTGTCAATTTTTCATCTATTCCGTAAATTCAGTTTTTTTGATATCTTCACCTGATATTATTCTTGGTTAGCCCAATTCTTCTTGTACAACATTGGATACAGAACGCCAATGGCAGGAAATTTTGGCAAGAGAAATGCCTTATACATGTGGAGAAAACCAATTTGAACAAAGATGACAGGCTTTGGAATTTACAGCTTTACAGCAAAGGCTTAGGGTTTTGGTTCTCCAAACTTCTTTCTAGAAATGGAAGCTGAGGGATCAAGAACTTTCAAGGCAGATAAAAACAAGAATACTGGACAAGCCAGTTTGTAGAATCAACCAAGGCTAAGAATCAGTTGTCCCTTCTCTTTGTTCTCCCATCTTTCCTTCTGCACCAAAGGAAAAATCCACCCACTACTGCTGCCAGGCGACCACCTGCCCTTAGAAGCCGCTGCCTTCTGTCTTTGACAACCTCCAGAGATGAGAGTTCTGAGCTTTGGGATCAATTGTGGCGGAGTCTGGGGCACTTCTATGATTCCCTTCTTATCCCTCTCCTCCGAAATACCGGGACAAAAACTGAAATTGAAACTCTTAAAACTGATTTCTCTACAACGGATGGGGTATTTTTAGGGGAACTATTCCAAATAACGTTTATGTCATCTTAATTACTAATTTACCATTTTGGAAAAAGAAAGAAAAACATGTTCTCTAATAAATAATTTATTATGGAAAGGACTCTAAACCAAATTATGTCAACATCTACCATGTTCTCATCAACCAAAGACTTCTGTTTTTTTTTCCCCCCTTCTCTCTTTTTTTTTTGTTTGCAATTTGATGGCAATTATAATTAATTTTCTCAGTAGTGTTTTTTTTAAACCCTAGTTTATACTGATTTACAACGTTTCCCTCGTGGCGTTTTATTGATTTATGACTACTTTATAGGTTTTTTTCTTGTAACGAGTGTCTAGCTTCTTTATGTTTATGTTCTCATTTATCATTTAATGGGTAATGATTATATTAATTTTTGGTACATTAGCACTTGTTTTCAATGTTGGTTTCTGTCAGTATCTTACTAGATAGTTTATTTCTGCCTGTTTTATTGAGCATTTCTGTACAGTACCTTTTTCTTGCATAGTTTTACTCAATACCTATATGAAAGAGTATTTTTACAAATCCTCATATTTTCCAGTTCATGATCACGTTTAATTTTTCACTAGACTTGTAGCAAGTATCAAACATTTCATCTTCTCTTTACATGCCTTGCTCTTGTTTGGATCAGTATATCCTTGATTTTGTTACGATGAACATGTAGTTTCCCACTTGATGGCATGTATAATATGAACGTGGAAAGTGATTTAAAATGTGTGAAAGTCATCAATTGTTCAATTAAGTCACACTTCAATAAGGTTTGGAAATTTTAAATCTAGTTGACTCCTTGTGTTAGTTTGGACATCCACATGTTGACTTTGAGATATGTAACAGGAGTAGTGTTAACCTAACAAGACTTCAACCTATGATCTAGAAGATGAAATAGCAACTTTACACAATGATCCAACTAATTAGCGGAGTTAAAACTTATGTAGGAAAAGCAAGGGATAACTGAATTCAACCTCCATGAAAAGTCATTTGTTCAACGATCACTTCCTCAGAGCCTTTTCGAAAGGGCCATGTACTTACACTCGAGAACTATGAGACCAATATTAATAGACTTGTGTAGGAGGTAGCTCAGAGGTTGGAAGGGAAAGGGGGTGGTTAAGGATGTGGAAGGAAGGAGAACTATTGGCGATCTCTTTTTGCAATATTTTTGTGAAGTTTGAAGCATTTAGGTAACTTTCAAAGAGATTTCATGTATTTATCAAAGTAGTGAAATAATTGAAAAGTGTTTAAAAAACACATTTTAACTTTGTTTAGAGAGATAAATTATAGAGGTGAAATGGAGGTCAAAATAATTTGTTACGCCTCATGAAAATCTCTTTTTTTCCAATACAAGGCACAACAGAGATGCACAATATTTAGCTCAGATTTAAAATTGTGCAGTTGAGTATTGTGGTGTTTTATGTCTTGAGATGAGGTGGAAATCTTGAAGTATTTTGAGGCACAAACCGTACAATCATTAAGTTATATAAAGCAAGATTTTATTTTGGTTTGGTTTTTTCTGTTTTAACCAAATAATGCACACCCCTAGGTGGCAATAAATGACATGCAATTGATTTTCATCCAAAAAGTAAACCTTTTGTGGGAGATAGCATGTTTTCGAATTCTGATTTTTGTTTTTTTTTAAATCTTAAATCATAGAAATATTAAAGAAACGATGTCTTGGTACTAGCCTTTCTTATTGTCATGCAAAATCTCTAGATGTTGATCACTCCGTCTTTTTCACTCTCTCGCTTAGTCGAAGTTAACTTTTCTTTTGGATACATTTATTGTTGTGGTTCTACTTATAGAGGAAGTCTTAATTTGAATAAGATAAAATGTTGCAGAAATTTGGGAACTCTTTCTCTTATTTCTCTCAAAATTCTCATTATTTTCTTCCTCACGCATCAAATAGGAGTTTTCCATTATTAACATCTTACTGCACTTGCTGTCACTTTGATTTTTTAGAAGCTATCACTTCCATTCTACGAGGGCTACATTTTCGAGGGGTAAAAAATGAGAAAAATTATTTCTTTGGCAACTAAATGGTTGTCTTGTTTGTTTATTTATTGGAATAGATTTTGGGCGGATGGGTTGGGTGTGTTGAATTAGAAAAATAAATGTCGTAGGTTCATTTTGTTCTATTCCTGTATAGTCTTTGAATACTCTTATTTGGAAACAACTACTATATTTCTTAAGGAAGATTTATGTACATACCACTCAATTCCTATGTATTTACATATCTAACGGCTAAAGTTTACCTTTAACATACATACCACCTTAGCTATGCATGAAAAGGTGTATTTCACTTTTTAAATGTAAAAAAGGTAGTATTTTTCATGTGATGTGAAAAAGTTGGGGGGTATAAATATAAAAAGTTTAGGTATTTGATATGCAAATGGATAGGAATTAGGTGGTTTGTTTGTAAATGACTTTATTTTTTTAATAATTTAATTTTTTTCCCTCTCTTTCTCTCTCTTTTGACATCTCTTGATGACTTAAAAACAGGCTGAGTTAAGTCCTGATGATTTATATGGTAAAAAACGGACCATTGAATTGAAGGTACAATCTAACTCATATGCTTATGTAATTTTATTCTTGAGCAAGTGATATCAAATTATTGTGCTTATGCAGGGAATTCCAACAGAGCTTTCATCAACTGTACCAGCTGAAAAATTTAGAAAGTTACTTTCGCATGGAAGTAAAGCTGAAAATAATCAAGAGAACATATCAGATTTTGATGTAGATAATATTGCTGGAATTCGAGATGGCTCAGAACTAGAGGTATCTCTTCTTTTTTGGTGTTTTTTTCCCCCTTAAATTGTAGGATATTTTTATGCTTCTGCTTCACTAACCTTATTATTTCTCACCCTTTTTAGGAAATGGATCCACCTGAAACATTGCTGTGTGAATTGCGTTCTTATCAAAAACAGGCCCTTCGTTGGATGCTGCAGCTAGAGAAAGGAAGATGTTTAGAGGAGGCTGCAATAACCCTTCATCCGTGTTGGGATGCATATCACCTTCCTGATAAGTATGTTAAAATTAAAACTTCTCTTTAAACACAACAGCATTATAGTAACTCGCTTTTCTTATTGATAGGAATGATCACGTTATTTACTTGAATGCATTTTCGGGTGATGCTACTACAGAATTTCCTAGCACTCAGCAAATTGCTAGAGGATACACAAATAACGTTCTTTTGTTTTCTAATTTGTTGAAATGTATGTTGATTTGGGAAAATGTTTGAAGATTCTGGCAGATGCAATGGGATTAGGCAAGACTATAATGACCTTAGCTCTTTTGCTTGCTCATTCTGAGAAAGGAAAATCACCTACTTGTTCTTCAATTCAGAGCTCCAATGAAGATGGTAACGCTGGTGACGGTCTTGACAAGTTGTCTAGTGCTTCAAAAAAAGCAGCAAGCATCTATGGATTTACCAAGTTGAAATCAAAATCCATACTGGTTGGAGGTGGTAATCTAATTGTCTGTCCTATGACACTGTTAGGCCAGTGGAAGGTATGCTCATGCCATGTTTTGAAGCATGACTTGTGCTATTTTAATTATAAAATTATTCATATGAATTTATAGAGGGCTGAAAGGTTTATTTCTATGATATAACAGGCCGAGATTGAGGTACATGCCCAACAAGGCTCACTTTCTCTTTATGTTCATTATGGAGCAAGTAGACCAAAAGAAGCAAAGATTCTTGCACAGAGTGATGTTGTTCTTACTACCTATGGTGTGCTGGCATCAGAATTTTCGGCCGAGGTAACTGCTGCTAATATTTTAACAACCAAAGTATTTAACAGTTAAAAAAAAATTTCTTTTTATCTTGCAGAATGCTGACGAAAATGGTGGGCTTTACTCAGTTCAATGGTTTAGAATTGTGCTGGATGAAGCACACATTATAAAATCTTCAAAAAGCCAAGTTTCTATTGCTGCTGCAGCTCTAATTGCTGACAGAAGATGGTGTCTTACAGGGACTCCCATCCAGGTATACTCTATATAGTTTTGAGTATGCTATATTTTTTATTCGACTCCAAGTTAAGATAAATGTTTCATATTACTGTTCACAGACGATCCCAAGCAGTCCACGTAGGCTAGGTTTGATGATGCTCTGTATTTTTGTTGGCAAGCTACGTTGTTTATAAGCTTGTTTGTGTTTTTTGTCATCAATTTTGTAATATTTCATTTAGGTTCACAATAGCTAAATCATGCGTTCTTACAACCTTTTTTTGTCCTTAATGTCTTTAATCACAGTGCTATGTGTGATCATACACGAAGTTATAGCTAATATTTGGATCTCTTTATTGTCTTGCATTGCTGCAATGGTTTTGAATCTGTGTCCAGCTTAGACAATATAAAGGTTATATTTAATGGATACTAATTTACGTCTTTTTATTGATCAGATCTACTCTTCTTTATTTGTTGCATGATTTTATTCCCTATTGCCAATCAACTGATATTTGGCTATGTTTAGATTGCTATTTTTTTAAATCAAATTTTCTTGAAGTTACTGTTGTAAATTAGTTCACGATTGAATTTAAATTATCGAGAACAATCAAATGCAAGAATTTAGAACGCATAATATTACCAAGGATTTTTGTACAGATTCACCCAATTGAATAACTACTTTATTTTTTTATTGCTGCAAATTTCATTATGATAATAATTATGAAGTTTTAAAAGAGAAATTTAATGGCACACGAACTCTTTCTGTTTTTAATCTCCTAAATTTGAAACCATAACAACTATACCCTTTTGCAATGAAAATGTAATTATAGAAAAAAAAATATTATTATAAAATAATAATTCGAATAGACACCAAGATAAGCACCTGTTCGACTACGACTTAAGAGTCGTATTACACCATTCTAACAATCGCATGAGCACTTGAGAGTAAGAGAGAGCGGGAGAGATCGAGAGAGGAGAAGTTATTGTGGCTTATCCGACTCTAGCCGAACAGGAAGAAGAAGGAAAGGGGTTCATGCCTTACCGGATTTGTGTCATGCTCAATTGTGGAGGAAGGGGAGGCAGCGGTGTTGTACGCTGCGTTGGATTGAGCTGTGAGAAGGAAGGAGGAGGTGGAGATAACTTGCATTGGGTTGAGTCGAAGTCGAGAAGGAAGGGAGGAGATGCGACCTTCGGCACTGTGCTCACATAACAGAGGAAGAGGAGCTATGCGCTTCGAGCTATGCGTAGGAGAAGAGGAAGACGAGTCATGATTTCTAAGGTGCTTGCGTGCAAGAAGAAGAGGAGGGAGTCGAGCCAGTGCGCTACTCTATTGATTGCTGACGAGCCGCGAAGAAGAAGAAATGGGGTAGTTTCTGCTCACGTACAGGAAGAAGCCGAAGCTTCGTGCGTGAGCTAGGGCTGAGACCGAGCCTTTTAAAAATATGTATGTGTAATATTTAAATTAATATTGTTAGATGAATAATTATATTAATGTGTGAGGGTACGATTATTTAATTAATTAATGTAGAGTTTATTGAAATCTGGGATTAAACAAATAATGAATTCAAATTCGCAGAAAAGTTTGGGAGGGGTGTGCCAGTGAGATAGGAGATTGATCTAAACAACTTATAAGGTAAATCTTCATTTTTAAAAGCAAAATTAGTCTAATGCTATATACTTATTTTTTATGTTAAAATATAGTTTATTTGAATCAGGGATTTAAGAAGTTAGGTTCAAAAGACTAAGTATTTTGGGACCGTGAAGTTTGTAAGGAGAATGAAAGAGATAAGTGGAGGTAATTTACATTTTTTTTATTCTCATGTTTGAATAACATTAAGTAGATAAAATCTTTTGTGTAACTGATATGAATATTTAATTCAATGATCTATTTAAAATGAAGGGTTCTTAATTTAAGTATGCACTTTCAATTAATATAGGTGGTTGTCCAAAGGAGTGAAGTGAAGGAATAAGTATTTTTAGAGGTCTCCAAGTCAATATGAGTAATTATCTTCTTATTTGTATTGAATTTAAATTTTTTTAAAGAAAGAATCTCTTTAATGCTTTAGCCAATCATTTTATGTTTGTATGAATGTCGTAACTTAAGAATAAAAGGATAAATGAAAGGAGAAAAAAGAAAACAAATGCTTAATATCTTTTTAAAAAATGAAGTAATTTAAATGAAATGAAATGAAAGTTAAATATTTAAGTCGTACAATATTACCCTATGACAGAGGATGTAATGCACTTGTTCACATTAAAGGAAATAATAAAAATGTGCATTCGGGTGCAAATTGAGGTGTACATTTGGGGACATTTTGTAGGGTGTCTTCGGACACATTTTGAGGATGCATTCGGACACATTTTTAAGGATATCTTCGGATATGACAGTAATCATGTTATGACTTTAAAAAAAGTTAAAAACGGTAATTACTTAAAGTGAAATGTGAACGACTAAAGTTAAAGCGTTAATAAAATTTACCGTAAGCATAAGAAATTTAATGTATATTAGATTATATATACTCACTAAGTTTTACTTACAGTTGCAGTTATATTTTCTTTTAGAAGAAAAATTTTAGGGGATATCTCTGATAAGAGAGACTTTGTTTGCTAGAGGAGGATCACTACTGCTGGGTATATTTCTTGTGAGAATAGTTTCTCTTTATTATTTCGTTCGAACATTGATATATTGTTCGATAATGGCTTAAGATGTTATTTTTGGATGTTATTGCTTCTTGATGCTTTTGATTTTATTGTACGTTGTGGCTCAGTGGTTCTTCTATATGTATTGGAAGTTAAAAAAAAAAGATAGTTAGATGTTAATACTGTCGGACCGCTGTTCCCGCCTTAGTTAATTCTAAACACCGAGCCGAGTTTTGACAGAAGTGGTATAAGAGACAATTAGGTTGGATCATAATCTAAAAGAGCTATTAGGATGATTACTTTATTCATAAGTACTGTTGATAAAGATTTCATTCGTATCTATTTATAATCTTTTTTATGCTATTTTAGAAATATGGAAAATCAGGGGGAGTAGGTTAGAGATGATACTGTAGAAGCTGTTACACCCCAAAAAATTACTGTAAATGCATATGCATTTACTAAGGTGATGATTGCAGCAACGCAACTGATTAAGAACTCACAGACTCAAGCAAGTTTCGATGAAGGAGGTCAGATGGATAAGTACCTAAAATTATTTTAAAATTTGAGACCACTTCTCTTTTCTGAAGGAGGACTGGTAGATGCTGAAAATTGGTTGTTGCGAGTGGAGAAGATTCTCGATGGATGGCCCTCCTAAGAGGATGGTTACATTGACAACTATTGCATTGGGGGGAGAAGCAGAAAGATGGTGGCGTAACAACTGCAAGAGAATTTTTTGGTAAAACCAATAATATGATTCAGTGGAGCGAGTTCGCGAGCATTTTCAGAGATTGGTTTGTACTATTGTTCGCCAAGAGATAAATACAAGGCAAGTTTATCTGGTTGGTGAAGGGTGATCATTTGATTATGCAGTATGAAGCTGAATTCACCGTGCTCGCTAGGTATGTACCACAGTTGATTCCTAATGCAAAGGAGAAATGCCATTGATTTTTGCTAGGGCTTAGGGATGTGATTGGACAACCATTGATTACCCTTGGAATCAATAATTACTTAGTTATGGTGGAGAGAGCTTGGAGGATTGAGCTAAATCTTGAGGCTACTCAGAAGAGGAGGGACATTTAGAGGAGAAGAAATTCAGAGGGGTCTAGATTTCCAGAGCTCTCAGTGCAGTCCTTCCAGTCAGGCGAAACAAGTGCTAAGAAGGCTAGATTCAGCAGAGTTGGCACCCAATTTGAAGTGAAGAAGTGTGATAAATGTGGAAGGTCTCACAAAGGCGAGTGTCTATCTAAATCAAACACTTTTTTTTGGTGCCACTAACCAGGACATATGACGAAGAATTGCCCTAAATTGGGTCAGAATGCTCCAATAGATTCCAGAAGCAGTGTTGTACTACCTCAAAGGAGATATGGTAGATTGAGGGGAGCTGAATCTACAGACTGAATGTAGGTCAAACTCAGTAGAATGCTCAACCCAGAGTGTATGGATTATCACAGAAGGAGGCTAAGGAATCCCCTGACGTCATTACATGTATGTTTTCCTTTTAACAATTTTAACCAACATGCTTTAAGCATCTTAGGATTCATGTCATGTCATACGTAAAACAAGTAAGGTTTTAAATATATTAATAAAGTAACTTTAAATGCTTAATGCGATAATTTTAAATGATAGATATCATATATCTTCAAAGTTGACCGATGAGAGTGTTATTTGATTCATGGTGTCACATTCTTTTATAGAGTATGAACTGTCTAAAGTGATGCAATTGAATGTCATTTCAATGACTGTGATACTGTCAACTAGAATTTGAAATAGTACTTTTATGGAAGTTGATCAATAATGTGAGGTGAAGCTTATGATTGGTGGAAATGGTTCTAATGTCCAAATTATTGTGTTGCATTTGGTGGAATTTGATGTGATTTTAGGCATGGATTGAATGTTTGAAAACTGTCACTATTGATTGCAATAAGAGACCGTCAAAATAAATCTACCTGGGGAGGTAAAAGTTAAATTTTCTGGTGATAGAGAGCTGACATATATGATAATTACCTGCATGAAAGCTTGCAAATTATTGAATCAGGGAAGTCAGGGTTTTCTTGCGCAGGTGACAGATACTTCTAAGGAAGTTTTTGGGTGATATTCCAGTGGTAAGAGAATACCTTGAGGTGTTCCTTGATGACTTACCAGGGCTACGACCAGTGCAAGAGATTGATTTCACTATTGGGCTCTTACCGGGTTCTAAGCCTGCATCCAAGGTGCACTACAAAATGGCATTTAAAGAGTTGCGGGACCTGAAGAACCAACTGCAGGAATTGTTAAATAAGAGATTTATTAGGCTAACACCTCACTTTGGGGAGCTCCAGTGTTATTTGTGAAGAAGGATGAGAGCTTCAGGATGTACATTGATTACAGAGAGTTGAATAAGCTCACTGTTAAAAATAAATATCCACTGCCGAGGATTGAGGATTTGTTTGGTTAGTTGGAAGGGGCTTCAATACTTTCAAAGATTGATCTGAGGTCAGACTATCACCAGTTGAGGATTAAAGAAGAAAACATAGCGAAGGATACTATCAAGACCCGATATGCGCACTGAGTTTGTGGTGATGTCATTTGGACTGATCAATGCACCAACAATTTTCATGGACATGGTGAACAGGGTTTTCAAACTATGATACTTTGTAAAAACTTAAGTTGTAAATATAATATCAGAATAATTTTTTTAATAGAGTTTTTCAAGTTTTATTAATTAGGGGAGATTCAAACATCAATTTTTTTGATTTAGGCTCACCTCAACCTTTTTCTCATGGGAATTTTTTTCTCTTTTTTTGTTTTTGGAACAAACCTTTCACACAATTTTTTTTGTAAATCTTTTATTTTCTTTTCCACTGAGAATTGCTATATTTGATGGAACATATTTAAAGATTTTGAATGTCTGAATTCAGACACCGATTTTAAATGTTATGCTCACCTTAAGTTTCTTCTCAGGAGACTTTTTTTTTTCTATGAGAAAGCTTTCTTAAAGTCAATTGAGTACCTAAAGCTTCCTCATAGTCAACTCTACAGGTCTGTGAGTATCCTTTGACGACCAACTATGTCTTGCTACATTCAAAAAGCCATTGTCGGCCGTTTTAATTTTGATTTTGAAAAATATAGGAAAATATGAAAATTGTTTTGATATAAATATGATTTTTGAAAGTAACATTTTGATTTTAAAAATAGATGAGACCAAACCGGTCTCACATTTTGGATAGTTTTGGTGACTAAGCACGATATCACAAGTAATACAGTTATTTCGAAGAATAAACATACCACTTGTAGTAGTTATTCAATCACTTAAACTAAAGAATTTGTGACATCCGTTTGGTCTGTAAAATATTTTATATTAAGCCAACATATATTAATTATATTAAGCCAACAAGTTCTCCTACCTAATATAAGGATTAGATAAGGTTTATTTTACCTGGGTTCCAAGTTCTCTATAGAGGCAAACCCCTATAGTTAATTACATCTTAAATAACTGAGGGTCACTTAAGAAAAATTTCGATTAAGCTAAACGGTTTTGCCTTCAAGACTTCAAAGTTTAGGTTTCCACAATTGAACATGGGAAAATCAAATGAGAATGACCTAAATAAGAACAGTTATTTTAAAGAATCCAAAAGAATGAAAAGTAGGGGATATCACAGATATAGGGGAAACTCCAGTGATCTCTCAACTATCTTATTGTTTGACTTTATGTTTTTTTTTAAATGAGTTATTTAATGTTTTAATCCTGCAATTTATTTAGAATTCAGGACTTATATTCGCACAATATCTGATCGTGCAAAAAACTTAAAAAGATAGGAGGTTTTACAATGTACCATACGGTAACCTCAGAATTCTAAAGTGTTAGGACTTATAATTGCACAACAGGGTTGTGCAAAAGCCTAAAAGTGATATGTGAGGGTTTACGCTGTGCTAAACAAACCACCCCGAACTCCTATGGGTTGTTATTTAAACTAAGGAAAGTGATCGGTGATATGAAAGTGTTTTGATGTTGATAATCCACCTTAAAGTTGTTCCTCGTCGTGCTGCTCACAGTATTCGCTTCAAAGCTCTTCGTAGTAGCACCTCCAGGTTTGATGTTAATTTTTATATAACCACTAGGTTTTCCTAAACTAAGGTATAGTGTGTATCAAAGTAAACATGCAGTATAAAAGAAAAGAATAGTAGAATGTACAGTAAAAAGAAAGAACAGTATAACATGCTGAAAGAATAATATAACGTGCTAGGAAAAACAGTATAATATGCTAGGAGAGTAATACAACATGCTAAGAAATAAAAATGTTGCAATGTAAATCACACCTGTAAATTTGGGAAATCTGCTGCTTCTTTAAGCTAACTAGTATTCATTGTATAAGCAAAAGAAACATTACCTGAAAAATTCGAGAAAATCGACAAATAATTCCCGACGGAAAATTCGAGAAAATTGACGAATAACAATCAAAATAAAACTATAAAAAACCTTGGAAAAATCCCGGAGAAAAGACCACGAGTGCTTTGTCTAAAAGTTTCAAGAAAAACATACGAAAAAGTCCGAAAAGAGGAGATCGCAAGCACTTGGGTCGGGGATAGACTCAAATATATATATTTGTACTTGAAGGTCGTTGAAGGCTACTCGGTCACCCGGATGTATAAAGTCCGCCACTCCACTAGAAGAATATCCTACTGAACCTAACTTAGGAGGGTACTCATTGGCCCACAATTGGTAATCAACAGGTGGACAACCAAGTTGTGATATATATTTAAAATTTATTATTTTTGGCGTGCATATGGATTTCATCCATACAAAAGGGAAGTTGTATCAATTTTTTAAGTGAAAATATTTAATAAAACATTATATTTGTTCTTATCAGTTTGTTTTATCAATTTTAAAAGAAAGTATAGTTGTCCACAAGTCGATCACGTCATCGGGTCTAGGACTACCAACAACCTAAGAAGGTGCTGATCGCCCTCTAGTCTTATGTCGGTAAATGATATTTTTATCCTACAGTTCATCAGGTCCCAGAATTGAGTCCTGGTGTTGTACGATAAGATATCATTCTGCTTTACCACTGGAGTGCCTTTATCATCATCGCCCTACGCCCCAAAACAAAACCGACAACCGACCTACTTGCGATCGCCCAAAAAAAAAAATCGACCTACTTGCGACCATAGCAAAATGCTATACATGTGCACTTATGTATCAAACATAAGCACAGAAAATCGAACCAATAAACAAGGAAATAAAAGAATAAAAATGGGGATGGGAGAGGAGGAATTGATCCACCCAAAAAGATCGAATGAATAAGGGTGAAGCAATCCTCAAAGTTATATAAAAAAGATCTAAAAGTAGAGGCCAAGATCCTTGAATCAATCCAAGAAGGATATCATTTTCTCAACTTTTTATAATTGAATCAACCCAGGAAGAGTATTCTTTACAAATGTTATTTCGAATCAAATCGAAACGGGCCCGAAAGCTAAGGTGAAGGCTATACTCATGGATTCCCCATCTGTATGCACTCACACCCAAACCTGAACTTATGTGTATCATTTATGTTTTCCAAACTTTCATGTTGCATTTCCGAACACTTTTCCAAATGACAACTTCATAAGCCTTCAAATCCCTTCATAAGTCTAATTCATATCCAAATGACAACTTTTTATAATTTTCCAAAACAAAAATCATTAAAAGCCTTTCACATATCACAAAGGTAAGAGGAATTAATCAGTAAAGGAGAGGAACCACCAGCTTGAAATACTCCATGAAGAAATCACGAATTAAGGCTCACGGATAAGGCCAGAAAAGAGAGCAGAGGGTCACGTGTAAGGCCAGAAAACGCACAACCAAGCTCCAACTAGCTAACGGGTAAGGCCCATAAAAGGGATTAAACGACCAAAAAACCCACCACCAAACAGCTCACAACCGAGCATGGCAAGGAGGAACCCAACACAAAACAAACCCACGGGTAGGGGCAAAGAAGAAAAAGACTTCCACCTACTAAGCTCATGGGTAAAGGGCAAAGACGAAGGCCACAAGGGCAACACACACCAAGTAAAGCTCACGACCAAGGTAGCAAAAAGAAAACCACCATAGGTATTGCCAATGTATTGTCTTTGATATACATAAGAGAGTAAATGGACAAGCTTTCATAAATTATCCAAACCAAATCCAATTTCATCAAGTAAGACATAATAAAAATTTGCCCAATTCATTTTGAACACCTCACTCTATAGGTAGATAGTGAAAATATTTTGGGATGACAAACTTGATTGCAAATATCATATCTTAAGAGGAGCATCGAAGAAGAACACCCAACCAAGACATATCCAATCAAAAGAACTCAAAACAAGCCTATGCCGAGCCAATAAAAAGAACCAACCCGAGCCCAAGCCAAGGGCAAATTAAGTCCATACAAATGGGGAAACCAACACAAATATATCCAAGACTTATATTTTTGAACGGCATAAAAAAAATCTGCTAAAGATAGGCAAAACCGAAAGGCATAGGAGCCAAGCCCAACCCTATATGAGGGGCAAAAACCGGGAGGTGTAAGGACGAGAAAAATAATGCCACATCTTCATTTATACTTTTATCAGTTATGCATTTTTGAAAGAAACTAAAACTCAGCCCAAATCCATGACAAAACCGTGAGGCATAAGGAAGAAATTCAGTCCACTCATAAGGGGAAAACCGAACCCGATAAAAAATAAAATTCAGCCCAAGTCTACCACAAAAAGAAGTTCTCAAAGGAGCCAAAACCGAAATTCATAAAGGCTCAAAACAAAGAAATTTTTCAGCACATATTCAATCCCAAAGGAGCCAAAACCGAGCACATCAGGTGGTGAAAACAGAGAAATATTTCCATCGTAGTTTCGTCTCTTTTCCAACATAGTTTCATCTCAAAAAGAGCCAAACCGAGACCACCAAATGGGCCAAAACAGAGAATATTTTTCCAGCATAGTTTCATCTCAAAAAGAGCCAAACCGAGACCACCAAATGGGCCAAAACAGAGAATATTTTTCCAGCTTTTGTATCAAATGGTGATAGGCAACAAGAAATAGATAAGCATCTAGAGCCAATATTCCTCAATATCGAAATGAATTCCAACATTCATTCTAAGTATGAAAAATATAATTACTTCTTCCAACATATATTTCTAGAGGAGCAAACATGCATTTTAAACCACCAATATCATACTCCCAAACATTTTTAAACAAAGAAAAGAATAAAGGCAACCCATATATGCTTCATTTCTCACTAACCCTAGCAAGAATCCATGCTCAAATCTCGAAACATGCCTAGATTTTTACTTCCACATGCCATGCTACCATTTGTGAATATGAAGTGATTGAAAGAGCAAACATCAAAGCTAAGAAAGTAATTGGATGAGGGATGGGAGGAGGGCAAAGTAACAAGCTCTATCAAACCTCTCCATACCAAGGCTAGCCGAAACATCTCCCACCTTTCTTCCCTTCCTTATTTTTTATTTTTATTTTTTTTAAAGAAACAAAATAAACCAACTTAATGTCCCAATCCAAGCAACACATCATATTTTAACATGCATAAAACTATGCCTTAGAGTTAGGAAACAGGAGAAGATCATACCCGTGCACATGCACCTCATAAAGATGCAAACCCTCAAATCCACCAAGTGGAACACGTTAAGCCCAAAGAAGCTTTCACATGCTTTAAAAGAGCAAAGAAGTATTTTTAGATGCCATCGGAAACGTTGCAAATCAGAGGAAGGAAGATAAATACCTCTTAATGCTGACTTAAAGGAAAAAAAAGTAAGACATGCCTCCCAAAGAAATCCTCTTCCCAAAAGCTTCAAGAAGTAGCAACCAACAAATCCTTTAAACTCCCAGCACACAAAAAAAACTAGCCAAGAAGAAATTTCAACAGGTCTTTCCTCCTAAAAGCTTCGAGAAATAGCCACCAACGAATGCTCCACACTCTCAGCGCACGAAAACGTAGGTTTGAAAGGATTTTGACAGAATTTTCTTTTCTAAAAGCTTCAAACAGTGAAAACATAACCTCCCCTTCACTCTCAAAATTTTCAACAATCCAACACAGAGAATCTAAGAAGATTTTTATGGGCAGAGAAGAGGGGGGAAGAATCAGCCACCTACCAGCCTCATTGGTAGTCAAATCAGGTAAAGGGAGAAGAGGAGAAGCACTTAAGGCAGGAGGAAATGCAGCCTAGGGCAGAGGAAGAGTCGGTTAGGTGGAATTTCTCCGTTGGAAAGCCGCTCGGTCGAGCGAAGCTTGAGGAGGCGAGCCGCGTGGCCGCGGGCGCGAATGGCAGAGGAGACGCGGGAGGGGAAGACTCGGTAGGCGAGCCATGGCTGCGATCGAGCCGTGCCTGGGAAATGAGTCGCGGGATCTAGAGCACGCCCGAACGACTCTCGGTCGAGGCAGAGGAATGTTGCGTGTGCGATTGGAGGAAAGCCGTGTGTGGGACAGGTCAAATAGGATTTAGGGTTATAAATTAGTTTATAATTAATGATATAATTATAAAAATACCAAATATTTGAAAAATAAAATTTGATCTGCCCCTTTTATTCGTGTGTCATAGAATATCAAAAATAAATGTCTTCTTTGGGTAATTATGATGTTCTGGACGCACTGGCGCGGTCCGTTTTGCCACCGGAAGTCGTTTTGATGAATTCATTGACTTGCGTGTAAATTTTCTCGTATCGGAATTTCCTACTAAAAATGGTGTCTCGAACTCGTTGGTGCAATCCATTTTGTCGTCAGAGGTCGTCCGGAGAAGTTTACATTTTCACCAATCTTTTAGGCTTAATTGAAGTCCGATCTTGTGTAATTTAGTGAATTTTGTGCATTTTGTGTGTATGTGACGATAAAGTCATGAAATGATTTTCCTAAGGCTCGAGATCCTATTAGAAACTTCTCCCTGAGTCTCTGCACAATAGTCCTTAATCGGTCGTCCATAAGACGATGGTTGTGAGACCATAAATGCTAGACATCACAGGAAAATAGGAAGTGGTTGGAATTTCTAAAAAGGGTAGGTCCAGTTCTAGTTTTCTAAGATGGTCAATAGGTACTCCTAAAGCTAGATCCTAGGATCCTAAGAAAAAGGAGTAGTGACCTCAAAATGAGGTCAACAACCATCTGAGTTGAACTTGATGCTAAAAATCATTCGACATCTCATTGTTTCCTTACTCTGAGGAATATTTATGACGTCATGTATGGACCCGCCGAAGGACATTCATCTCCTCCATTACTGTAACTTTCTAGATCAGATGCCCTAGTGCAACCTCAATAGTTGATGGGATTTAATGAACCGTCAAGGCGGTAGCAAATGCTCTATAGGTCGGCGATAAACTGCGGAAAGAGAAATATTTTGTTATGGAATAGAGAGCATATATAATTGCATATGACGATTTGGTTGAAGGGGTGGAAGTACCGAGCATGACAAATCTTCGGCTCTCTTCGCGGTAGATCTCGGTGAAAGCAGCACGAGCGGAAGGAGGATCTTGTCCAACATTACGGCCCCGGACTTCGTCAAGGTCTTTGTCGACGTCTTCCAGGAATTGTAACATAAAATCATTTTCTACAATTTTCTGAAAGAAAGAAAGATCGGTCAAAGAGTTCCAAGCGTAGTCGTATTTACTGGTCACATTCCATTTATAGTGCAACCAGGTCATTGTAGTACCTGGTCACGGTTCTTGATCATTGTTTTGCCTCTCGGATCTTCTTAGACGCCTCATAGAATTGGTTAGGTGTTTCCTACATTGGAGTAGGTATCACAGATTGTCGTCCAGAGGGCACTAGCGGAAAGAATAAACATATATGAACGACCAATTGACGACTCCATGGAGTTGATCAGCCACAAAATGACTATGGAGTTCTCCATTTCCCAACTTCATATGTCGGGTAAGTCTTTGGAGGTTGCCTATGAGATGGTCAAATTTTCCACGTCTTTTGATGAATAAGGGCACCATTTGGGACCAGTGGAGAAAGTTAATATCGTTTAGTTTGTGAGTTGTGATCGAGAAGTTCATGTTGATTTCTATTCCTTTAGTCTACGTGGGAACGGAGGTTTGAGTCGAACCTTCGGTGGAATCAAGAATGCTATCTGAGGATTGCTCGGTGTTGGAGGAGTTTGCAATGATTTTGACTGAGCCAAAAAAAATTGGTTGAGATTCGAGACATTGTCGGATTTCAGCAATAGATCATCGACTGTCGGATAAAAAAAACAGGTAATCCGGACAATTGCAGGAGAGACTATCCGTCGGAGAAAAACTGAAGGGAGGACCCACAGGACAGTTGGCATGAGACTCTATACTTGTAGGGAGGAGGCTAGCAGTTGCCAAGGAGACCGACGTCTGCAGGGAGCAATAGGGGAGGGCTGGCGGATGCAAACTTCAGCTGGAAGGGCCAACAAATAGTAGTTCCTGTAGAGACCGTACAGGGAAAGTTGGCGGTGGCTGAGATCTCGGGTTAGATTCCGGCTCTTATACCATGTTGAAATATTTGAGTAGAGCAACAGATCTCACTGATAGAAAGAGGGGTATATAAAGCCTATTAAAAGGGACACTCATAAGTGACGAAAAAAAAACAAAAATAAAGGGAAATAGCGAAGAAATAAAAACATAATAAAGGAAAATAAGAAAGCAAATAACAACAAATAAAAAAAAATCTGCATATTAATCATGCCTGGGGATACCCGTTATTATTTTAATATTCCAATAGTTTCCATTGCTGATAAATAACTTGCTCTGAATTTATTGGTGCTTGGTAAACAATGTCCTTATTCCTTGTATTTCGTGTTTACGCGCATAGCTGCATTAATATATTGAGTAGCACTGCTATTTTGCATTTTGACCTAAGATTAGCATTTATTATCTTGGCTGGATTTAGATTTTCTTAAATTGAATATATTCTTATGAGTATTAATTCCGCAGAACAACCTAGAAGACCTATACAGCCTTCTTCGATTCTTACACGTAGAGCCTTGGGGAAATTGGGCTTTGTAAGTTCTCAATGGTTTGTTCTCTTTAAAAGGCTGTATTTACTGATATTCTTTATATCAAGATGCTTTCATTATTTCAATTATTTCAATTATTTCTCTTTGTTGGTAATTCTCTTTGTTGGTAATATATATATATATATTGCATTGACAAGTGCAAGCCATATGCTTACAAAAATGTGAAGGTAAATTCATTGATTGCGTTTGTTCCGAAATTTGTCTACAGTTGAATGTATTGACATTGGAGCGAAGTGATAATTTTTCTTTAAAATGCTAAAATTTAATCCAAGTGCCAAATCCAAGATATATGAACATCATCTATTTAAATCATGCATTCATGATAAACTCTAGCTGTATGGATTAATAACCATACTTAATTTCTTATGCCACAATTTTAAAATATGTTACATATCTAACGAATGAAGCATAGCATTGTCAATGTTGGGGCTTAGGCCCAACTTTCATTTAAAAGGTTGCCTGCTAGAGGCCTTTAATCTTGGACTCTGCCTTTTATTTGCTATGCCAAAATAGGTACGTCTCAGTTTTTTTCTTTCTTATTGTTTTTTTCATCTTGAATTATTCATTTTGGGTGTGCTTCGCTTGAAAAGACAAAGTTGTAAAATAGGCACATGATCACTTCTCCTTCCATGTAGCTCGAGTCATTTCTGAAGTTCATCCTGAGCTATTTAATTTTGTAACCATGCTGTTTTAAGTCTATTGTCTTTTCCCCCTATCTATTTTGTATTTTTCTTTTGGAAGATTTACATATATACCTCATACCACTCAATTCTTATATAGTTACATATCTAACACCTAAACTTCAATTTCTACATATATGCCACCTTACCTATGCATTACAATTTTAAAAGTTAAAATAGTGGTATTTTTTTATGTGATGTGAAAGAATTCGGTGGTGTAAACATAAACAAATAAAATTTAAGTGCCCTTTTTTCATTGTCTTTTTTTTTCTGACATTTTTTGCTTGACTGAATTTTCTCTTTGTATTCTCTATTATAAAATCTTGTTGACTTACATGTTCGAAAGTCCTATGAAACCTTCTTACCTATCAATTATTGAAGGTGGAATAAGCTTATTCAAAAGCCTTATGAGGCAGGTGATGAATGTGGCTTAAAGCTGGTGCAAACCTTACTGAGGCCTATAATGCTAAGAAGAACTAAACTGAGCACAGATAGAGATGGCAGGTTAGATAACTGAACATATTGCTTTCTTGATCTTATCGGTTTGCATCCCTTAAATTTCACATTTATGCAGGCCAATTATTATTCTTCCACCGGCAGATATTGGGGTAATTTATTGTGAGTTGGCAGAATCTGAGAAGGACTTCTATGAGGCATTGTTTAGAAGATCCAAAGTAATTATATCAATATTTATTGGAGTGAAGTGTTAAAATAGTCCTGTGACTGTTTATATGGGTCATTTTAATCCATGAGTTTATGAAAGTGTTAAATTAATCTCCAGACTCTTTAAATTGAGGCTGAAATAGGTCTATTGTTGGGACTATTTTAGCACTTATTAAAAGAGTATGGAGGCTAAATTAGCACTTTTATCAACTCAGGGACTAAAATGACCCTTATAAAGTGTCAGGGGACTATTTTGATATTTTTCTCATCTTTGTTGATAATTTTTATAAATTACATAGAATTCAACTCAGATTTAGCCTTCCAGGTGAAATTTGATCAATTTGTTGAGCAAGGACGAGTTCTTCACAATTATGCCTCAATTTTAGAGTTGCTATTACGTCTTCGCCAGTGTTGTGATCATCCGTTTCTTGTGATGAGGTTTGTTTGTCTTTACTAGTTTTGATTGGTTATCTTCTGAAAGCAGTATCAACATGAACCATGATAATGATCCGGACATTCTTATGTTCTTAATAATAGTAGATAGCTATCACTTTGACAACAGAATTGTGAAGCATGGGCCTTAAGTTTTATTTTTTAACCTTTTTTTTTTCGGATAAACTTGCCAAGAGAATGGCCACAGTTTTTCCTGCAAGTACAATCTTATGTTGACACTCATAAGGGTGCTGTAACATGTGCTTTTGCAGAAGAACTCTCAGAACCTCATTTATTTATTTATTTATTTTTATCTTCTTTTTAAATGGAGTGCCAATGATATTGCCAATGGAATGTTTTTTCAGTATTAACCATGTACATTTGGATACTTCATGAATATTTCTTGGGTGAGGTAAATGGGAATTGTTGAATTGTTTTTAAAAGATAGTATGATTTTATGTAAATGTGTAGTCTTATTTACTCATAGGCATTTTTTGTAACCTGTTTCATATCTAGAGGTGTGATAAACCGGCTACTTTGTACATGTGATATACTAGGAACAGTGAAGTAATCTGCTCCAATGCTATAGTGGAGGCGAGAATAATTTTATTTGCTTGATAAAAAAAATTCAAGAGGATACAATTTATATAACAAAATTTGAATTTTGTTAAAATGAAAAGAAATTATATTGGCAAAATTTTGATAGTCTTCCATGGAAAGTAATGCTCTAACTAGATTGAAATACTAAATCATGGATTGCCTAAATGTTAGCAATATCACTAGTTCTTTGTGCCTTCTCGAGGTTGGGTTTGCAGCATGCTTGTTTTTTCTTTTGAAGAACAAGGCTCATTTACCATATTTATTATTAAAACTTATAACTTATTTTAAAAATAAATATTGTTGTGCTGATTGAAATTTTATTCACATTATGCCTTAAAACACAATCAATATGTAAACACACACACACACACACACACACAATATGCATCAGTGTTTTCAAAATTGGCTATTGATATTCATATTAGGTTGAAACACTATTCGGAAATATGAAATTAAAGCAGCAGATTTTGCTAAACTTTGAAGTGGGATGAAGACTGCTTCATGCAAAAGAATGTGATTGGTTTTGGGTGTGCAACTTGTAAGAGCTATGTGAACCCAGATGAATTAAAATATGATGACTATAGTTTATTAGGTGTGATATTGCTTTTATTAAGGACACTAAAGAAAATAGATTGATTTATTATATACCATGGAGAGAAGCAGCATTTTGTTAGGCAGAGGACTATAAATTTCATATAGAGTTGGATTTCAACAAAATCTTTTCGAATATCCAAATCCTATGCATGTGTGATACCATAGTTAACTTGAATCACAATAGGAAAAATAAATGCTATTGTTAAAAGCAAATAGACGGTTACAACCAAAACACACTTAGAAGGAATTGCAACGAAACAAGACACAAACTCACCCTAGAGCTCAATCTACAGGTGATGGGGGTCGGAAGTAACTTCACTGTGGCACAAAGAACCCAAATTATAGTTTATTAGGTGTGATATTGTTCCTAATAAGGATGCTAAACAAAATAGATTGATTTATTATATACCATGGAGAGAAGCAACATTTTGTTTGCAAAGGATTTTAAATTGCATATAAACTGGATTTCAACAATTGTTTTTGAATATCCAAATCCCATGTATGTGTGAAACCAGAGTTAACCCAAACAACTATAAGAAAAATAATTGTTATTACTGAAAACAAATAGATAGTTACAACCAAACACACTTGGAAGAGAAATCACAACCAAACAAGACAAAACTCACATTAGGGCTCGATTGAAAGGTGGTGGAGGTTGGCTAGTGGTTGGGTATTGGTGTTAGATGGCTGAATGGTCTCTAGGTTGTCCTGGAACTACAGTGGGAGCCAAGGGGTGGGTTGGGAAAGTGAAATGCTGCAAAGGGGAAGCGTTGTGAATTGCAAGACGGTAAGAGGAATGCTGTCCTAGGGCTGCGACAGTGAGGGGGATGACAGAAATGAATGAAATAGGTGGTTGGGTGGTGGGACTGCAGGAAAAAGAAAAGAAGGTTGCTGCCCTGAGCGGCTGCAACAAGTATGGAGTGCTGGACAGCGGTCGAAATAGAGATGCGAGGGAGGAAAAAAGGGTGGCGGTGAAGTTTGAGGGCTGGGTCTGGGAGGCAGCGAAGAGTCGGGAGGGGAAGGCAATGTTGGCTGCTGGAAGGTTGCGGGGGAGTTGGGTATGGATAGATACTCCCTCGGTAACGAGCTGTGGCCGGAGCACCGCTCGATCCCTTAAAAAGAGATCACCACCTCGAACGAGTTACAGCGAAAACACATTTTCGCCTTCAGATACAACCCTAGAAGAGGAAGCCCTGGATGTCGGCGATTGTCCTGACAAAAAATATCATAAAAACTGTTTTCAAACCGTAATATAACATATATATGTATGTACATATATATATATATATATATAGCATAAGAAAGGAAAACAACTGTTTCGGTGACCCGTCTCCTGTCTTGCGGGATATTGAATCCCGTGGTACTGTAGTAGTTACAATACCACTAAAATTCTATGGGAAAGATCCTGTGTCGATTTGTAAATTGCTAATGAATTTTGAAAGATTAAAATATCTTACTTGAGTGTAGTTGGCATGAGGTTTTAATGATTTCATAATTTTTTTTCTGCCGTTCATGACAACTTTCAGTAATTTTTACTCTAGTCTCATTTAAATTCATTAGTTATTCAAGGCTTTTGTATAAGTTCTTTATACATTCATGTAAATTCGTGATTATCAACTGTACTGCTAATTAAATTTGATGTATAAGCAGCCGCGGCGATACGAAAGACTTTGCAGATCTTAACAAGCTTGCAAGGCGTTTCCTTAAAGGAAGTAAGGGAGCTGTTGGATCAGATTCTAATGTTGCCCCTTCAAAGGCATATATAATGGAGGTTATGGAAGAGTTGCGGAAAGGTGAAGAAGGCGAGTGCCCAATCTGCCTTGAAGCATTCGAAGATGCTGTGCTGACCCCATGTGCTCATCGCTTATGTCGGGAGTGTCTCCTTGCTAGCTGGCGGAGTAATACATCGGGCCTGTGCCCTGTTTGTCGGTATCTTTCTTTTTCTATTCTATTTTTGGTCATCTAAATAGATACCATACAATTCTTATATATTTACATATCTAACACCTAAACACCTAAACATTACATATCTAACACCTAAACATTCATATTTACTTGCATATCACTCAAATCTTTAACATCACATCAAAAATACCACCTTTATTATCTTTATAAAAGTGAACTACACCTTTTCATGCACAGTTTTATAATACCAATGTGTTATACGTGTAAATATCAAACTTTGGGTGTTAGATATGTAAATACACCTTTTTAGGAATGGCTTGGTCAATAACATGTATTATCCTGATAGACTTATTTTCATGACAGCAAAATATAACTGGTTATCTTGTTTTATTTTTCAGGACAACTGTTAACAAACAGGACCTCATAACTGCTCCCACTGACTCTCGTTTTCAAATTGACGTTGAGAAGAACTGGGTAGAGTCGTCAAAAGTTTCTGCCCTTCTCCACGAACTGGAGAAACTTAGAGGCACTGGTTCTAAAAGTATTGTCTTTAGCCAATGGACAGCTTTTTTGGATCTCCTGCAGGTCCCACTATCAAGGTAATACAAATTCTTACAAGATTTAAGCTTTTCTCTTAGTTCCTAAACGAAGCTTAGCATGATAATTGTTCTTTAGGATGACGTTTTTCTAGCATTTTGGTATAGATAAGCCGTTTATCTTTTTTAGGAGAGCGTTTATCTTTTTGTCATTTTATACGCAATACTTTCATTTGATCTCAAGTTTTGTTAATATCTTTCTGGTTTTCAATTTCTTTTCTCTTAGAAATTTCAGATGGGCGTTCTGCAGCATACATATTTCTGTGAGGCCTTGCTTGGATTGAAGTAAAACAAAAGAAATAAATGAAATAATTATAATCTATGGGTTATTGTGAATCGGCAGTCATTGATTTAAGCTTTTCAATTAATTTTTCATTTGTCTTCACTAATTTCTAGCATGAAACAGTCTGAAGTTCCTCTTATATTCCCCGGTGTCTTTTTTGCCAGAACACGTCAAAATTTTGATATGAGTAGGCTGTATATTCAATGCCTTTCTTCATACCAGAGGATCCCTTATACAGTGGAGTGGAAAGGAAGTGGGATTTTCATCTGAAAATTACCTCATGGTTTCTGTACAAGCCATGTCATCTAAATAAAAAATAAAACCTACAGGGTAACTAAGAAATATAAAACAAATATTGTCTGGTGTTTAGAATGAAGCCTAATCTGTAACCGGTTCAATGATATTTATTTTGATATAAAAATCTAATGCCATGAATTGCAAATTATAATTTGCATGTTCGAGCTTTTGCTTGTTATTTGTGCTCCTTTCCTTAAGATGCTATTGTTAATAACATGCTTTAAATATGCAATAACTTATTACAAATACGACAATCGGCTTCTTATTTATTTCAAATGGCAGAAACAACATAACATTTGCTCGCTTGGATGGAACTTTAAATCAACAACAAAGAGAAAAAGTGATCAGTCAGTTTACAGAGGAGAAAAACATTTTGGTATTTCATCTGGAATCCAATATACAGTAGCTTCTATAGTTCGCTATGAGTTATAATTAAGTCTCAGTTACCAGTGTAATTTTTGCTGTAGGTATTGTTAATGTCGTTGAAGGCTGGCGGTGTTGGAATAAATCTTACTGCTGCATGCAATGCCTTTCTCTTGGTATTTGCTGATCCCATGTATTTTCTATGTGTTAGACGAGATGTACTGTTTTTCCAGGAGTTGCTGCATTAAAACCATGGGTGAAATAAATGGTTTTTTCATGATAAATGGTTTTTCATGCAACATATATATATATATATATATATATATTTTAATCCTATTATTTTGTATGCAGAAATGCCGTTATTTCTGGATTGAAAAGTTGCGTTAATGATGAAACATATCCATTTCACTTTAGTTTTATTTTTCTTCTGGTGGCATAGTTTGCTGTTTTGTTTTTATTTGAATTCACTGAGCTTCATGCGAAGGTGCATGAATCCAACTTCCTGAGAATTTCAGTTGCTAGGCATAGCTATAGATCTATCTTTAAAATTTTAATCCCTAGGATTTAAACACGGGAATGCTATTCTTGAATAGGATTTATTTTTATCGAAAGCTTTTAGTGCTGACTGGCAGGATTTTCTATCCTTCGCCCTTGCAGATGAAATAGAGAAAGAAATGAAAAGTTCTGGAGGAGCTTTGTGTTGAGAAAATAAGGGCGAAGAAAAATAGTAATCGACACAATCCAGAAGAACACAGAGATTTAACGAGGTTCGGCAAAGATGCCTACATCCTCGGGAGCAGAGCGGTGACCTTCTTTTCAATATTCAGAAAAGAATACATAATACAAAATTCAACTCTCTCAAAGACCTAGGATTACAAACAGGTCTATTTATAATCCTAGAGTAAGCCCTACAGTATAATATGTAATTCCCAAATTACCCCTGTACCGTATAGCGGGGCGTTGACCCAGCATCCCCATCCCACATAACGTAACTTCCCGATTTGGACAGATTCTTTCGCTCCGCTCTGCTCCGCTTCGTTCTAGCGTCTGTCCCTATATGGTATATGAGTCATACCATAACACAGTCCCATACCTTCCCCTTCCAATCACATACTTTTCGCTCAATCCTTCCATTGCTCGCATTATATATTCAAATGTGAGGTCTTCAGGCAAATTCGCTACGAAATTTGCACGACGATTTGATGCCATATAAGAGCAATAGCTCAATCTGAAGCAATTGGCAGCACAAACTACAGCTAGTAGCAAAAACAGGCCAAGAAATACCATGAACAAAACCAAAAAATTAGTTATGTTTCCCGTGTTTCATTGCTTTCTGGCAGTAATTCCCATCATTACTCTGTATGCACAATGCAGGGTTCCCCATAAATAACTCAGGTGATGATGCTGCATATTTAACCCAACTGGCAGGAAGTATGCCCGATAATTTATTAAAAGACACGTTAACAAAAGAAAGAGACACAATGTTGGTCAACCCAGAAGGTATATGATCTGTTAGAGAATTTCCTGAAAGATCTAGAATCTCAAGCTTATCAAGCTTACTGAGACTGCTGGGAATCTCACCTGTCAGCCTATTGTTGCTGAGATTCAAAGCTACAGTGATATACTGAAGATTTCCTTCCTGCGACAAATCTACGAACTCCGCTGCAACTGCACATGCCGCAACTCTTGCGACAGATCTACGAACTCCGCTGCAACTACACATGCCGCAATTCCTGCGACAGAGCTGCGAACTCCGCTGGTCGAACATCACCAAACTCTTCTGTTCGCAAATGCTCCTGTTCGCAGTAACTGCACATAAACTTATGTTCACTAACTCCACCTCGCCTGATGCCGCAAAGGTTTATGAACTGTCGCGATGCCAATCTGCGAACTCCGCTGCAACTGCACATGCCGCAACTCCTGCGACAAATCTGCGAACTCCGCTGCAACTGAACATGCCGGAACTCCTGCGACAAAACTGCGAACTCCGCTGCAACTGCACATGACGCAACTCCTGTGACAAATCTGCGAACTCCGCTGCAACTGCACATGCCGCAACTCCTGCGACAAACCTGCGAACTCCGCTGCAACTGCACATGCCGAAACTCCTGCGACAAACCTGCGAACTCCGCTGCAACTGCACATGTCGCAACTCCTGCGACAAACCTGCGAACTCCGCTGGTCGAACACCACCAAACTCCTCTGTTTGCAAACGCTCCTGTTCGCGGTAACTGCACACGAACTCCTGTTCGCAAACTCCACCTCGCATAATGCCACGAAGGTTCATGAACTGTCGCGCCTCAAAATTGCGACGTCGCCTCTACCGCTAACTCCCCGAAGCATAACTCACCGAACTGTCGTAGCTCTTTATCCGAACTGCTTCGCACCTGTTCGTTCCCGCGAGACCTTTTGCCTTGCGAACAATTTTGATCCTGCAACAAAAATTTTTCTGCAAAAAAAATCTTCTGCAAAAAACCTTTCAAAATCTATCAGCTAAGCAACAAATTTCTTCTCCGCCTCCAAGAAAAGAAATAAATATTTTCTTTATTTCTTTTCTTTGTCTAGCAAAAGAAATCCTTAATTAAATTTGCTTAATTTGAAAAATTTTCTTTAATTTTTCTTCATTTCCGCGGGCTAAGGGAAAAGAAAATAAAAAAAAATATTAATGCAGCTTTCCTTTTTCTCCAACAAGGAATATTCTTCCATTAAGCAGCCACCAAGCAATGGAATATTCTTCCTTCTCTCTCCGCAAGCCAGTCAGCAATGGAAAAGTTCCGAATTTCTTTTTTCGGCCGAGCTAAGAAAGGCAACGCAGCGCCTCCGTCTCCCGATCGCGCCTCCTGCGAACCGCTCGAGCCGCGTCCGCCCAAGCCGCGAATAAGAGCTGCTCTCAATCGCGAAATCCTCTGTCTCCGTTCTTCGAACTTCCGCCTGTTCGTGTCGCGAGAACAGATATCCCTTGCCTGCGCCGAGCCTCTTCCGCGGGAACTCCTTCTCGCCTTCACGAACTCTCGGCGAAATCGCCAAACTTGCCCCTTCGCGAACTACTCCTCCCTTGCCTGCTCTTCCTCCATCGATGAATCCTCCTTCGTCCCTGCGCCGATCTCTTCTCCGTCCTTGAACCTGGCTCTGATACCACTTGTTGAGAAAATAAGGGCGAAGAAAAATAGTAATCGACACAATCCAGAAGAACACAGAGATTTAACGAGGTTCGGCAAAGATGCCTACATCCTCGGGAGCAGAGCGGTGACCTTCTTTTCAATATTCAGAAAAGAATACAGAATACAAAATTCAACTCTCTCAAAGACCTAGGATTACAAACAGGTCTATTTATAATCCTAGAGTAAGTCCTACAGTACAATATGTAATTCCCAAATTACCCCTGTACCGTATAGCGGGGCGTTGACCCAGCATCCCCAACCCACATAATGTAACTTCCCAATTTGGACAGATTCTTTCGCTCCGCTCCGCTCCGCTCCGCTTCGATCCAGCGTCTGTCCCGATATGGTATATGAGCCATACCATAACAAATCTCCTTTTGTTTTGCAGTGTTGCAAACAGAGGAATACAACCACCAAAGATATATGAGTCATACCATAACAGTCATACCTAATACTTTGAAATGAAAAATTAGTAAAGGCCGACTAAATTTACTTTATAATTAGAAAACATGGAATCTTTCAAATGGATTTTGCAAGTGCACACTATTTTGTAATGTGCAAAACAGATTTTTACGGAAGAACAACTTAATTGTGAACTACTTTGATATGAAAGGTATTTACATGTGGGATTCCATGCTTCTGCGCACTTTGGTGGTTGTATTTCTTCAACCTTTTATATTTCTATTAGTTTAAACTTTCAGGACGCATGTTTCTGAGTTTCAGTGGCTGTTTTCTTCTTGATTTTTGTACTCCATGTGTCTATTACCTCAGTATTGCAGTTATTATTTAATAAATTCATGATATTTATGTTTTTTACCCGGGAGGAGGGGCGGTAGCACACTATTATTATGTTTTTACATATCTCACATCTAGACTTTCGTATTTGCATACATAAAAATTTGATGCTTTAAACATAGTCATGAAAAGGTGTATATTTTAAGTTTCAAAAGTAATAACAGCGTTATTTTTGGTGTGTGATATTAAAAATTTTGATACTTTAAACCTATCATGAAAGACTTATTTCACTTAAAAAGTGATAATAGTGTTATTTTTTAATGTGATATTAAAAATTGAGCGTTATGCATGTAAATATGAATGTTTAGGTGTGAAATATGTAAATGCATAAGAATTGTGTGCTATGTAGGTAAATGCCCCCCTTTTTCGGTCATCTATCAAGCTTTTCTAATTTATTGGAGTAAATATAAATCCATTCTATGAAGCTAAAGGTAATGCTTAATCCTTAAAAATCTATAATTTGAGCATTTGATTGAGAGCGTTTACTTAATATATCAGGATCCCTGGTGGAATCCAGCTGTTGAAGAGCAAGCCGTCATGCGTATTCATCGGATCGGTCAAACTAAACCTGTATCAATCAAAAGGTTCATTGTGAAGGTACCAATATCATACTTTCTTCTAACCTGCTCCGTTCATTTAAATATGGGTCATTTACATAATTACAATCTACTTCCTCTGTATTTACATATCCAACACCTAAACTGCTTTTAACATTTATACCACTCAAAGCTTTCATATCACATAAAAAAATCCCACCATTTTAACTTTCAGAAAGTGAAATATAACTTTTAATGCATAGGCAAGATGGCATGTAATTAAAAATTGAAGTGTAGATGTTAGATATGTAAATACACAGGAATCTAGTGGCTTGCTTGTAAATCCTCCAAAAAATTCGAAAAAAATTTCTCCTAAAAGGTTAGAATAACTGAGAAAAATATCCACTCCGCATGAGATCACCTCTCCGATGTACAGGGAACTGTTGAGGAAAGAATGGAAGCTGTGCAGGCAAGGAAGCAGAGGATGATATCTGGAGCACTTACAGATCAGGAAGTACGAACTGCGAGAATAGAGGAACTGAAGATGCTCTTCACCTGAACTTTTGTGCAATTTTAAGAAGAATATGCCTGCTTCTAGAAAATGGTTCATGGAGGTATTTGGCCACTATGCTCTGCTTCCATTTTATTTCTGAGGGAATGAAAGATTATCCCCATTATTAGATTTCTCAGCACGCACTGAAGTTTCGAGCTTGATCCATATGCATGAGGTTGGGATTATCCCAGCTCGGATTTTGGTTCAGGATGGGGCTCTACTCACTATATCGGCAACATGCAGTGAGTTTATTGCATTGTTCCGTATCTTTTGAATGAATATTAGTTTTGTTGGCAGCTGCTGTGTATTATTTTTGATGTGTAGACAGCCGTAATTTGAGGCCTTAGCTCTTCTTTTTCTTCAAAGAGGTATGTTGTTTCAACTTCTTGTATTTATTGCAATTATTATTATTTTATTTTTTTTAGTTAAATGATTAGAGATTCCAAGAAAGAAAGGGTTTTTAGCTTATTCATGCATAAAAAGGTGTATAACTTATTAAAAGTAAAATAGTGTTAGTTTGATGTGATATGAAAGATTTGGGAGGTATCAATGTAAAAAAGTAAGGCTTAGGTGGTGGATATGTAAATAGATAAGAATTGGGTATTATTTATGTGAATGAACCACTTAAAAATATTAATAAATTCATGAATAATAGTTCTAAGGTATCGTCTGTACCTTCCACTATTACTGAGAAACAGAAATATCAATAATTGTTTCATGAGTTTATGTGATGTTTAAGTAAAATTTTAGTAAAAATAATTGTAGAATATTTCGAAAATTAAGCACATAATTTAAAGACATGTGAGGGATAAGGAAGGATTAGGAAAATGTATAACATAATAATTTTTAACTAAATAAGGATGTAGTTTAACTAAAAATTGTAAGGCCTTGGTTAATATCTTTAGTTAAGGCTAAGCCCAAAATTGTTATGATGGATGTTTAACTTGGGGGATTTACATACGTACAACTCATCGCCCCCATGTATTTACATATCTAATACCTAAATTTTACTTTTTACATGCATGCCACCTTTTCTATGCATGAAAATATGCATTTCATTTTTCAGAAGAATGGTGGGTTTTTTGATGTGATATGAAGGATTTTGCCATTTGATCGGTTTAAGTATAAAAAAGGTTTAACTATTGGATATGCAAATACATAGAGATCAGGTGGTATGTATGAAAATGCCCGTTTAAAAAAGACAATTCTTCCTTACTTTTGTTGATTGTTTGGAGGTTAAGTATTTGTGGCGTAAGTAATGATATTTTGAAAATTTTCTTCTTTATTTGCTATTTCCACCACTAAAGTATTTGGCTTGTTAAATAACTCTTATTTGAATTATTTTTTAAATAAGTAAGCTGAACATAAACAAATTTGTTAAGCTGAAAATTGTAAGAGTCAAAACACGATAATTTTTTGTTCGATTGCGTTTCACTCGTCTTAGTTTAAAATAAAGAAATTATATATATTACTTGTATAATAATGTAATATGTATATTTATATTTAAGCTTAAGTCAATACAGCTCAGATGTTTTAGTGGTGAGGTGTCTACTTCCAAAGAAGGGTGCAGGTTAAGGTTGTTTTAATGAAATTTGTTAATGTTTGGCAAATTGGGCTGAACATGGGCCAATTAAAACAAAACGATTGTCATCAAGCCGAACACGGATAGAGACGTAACACACTCAATCTAGGCCCTTTTATACCCCTAATTTTCCTTTTAAAACTATTTGAATTTTAAGCTGGTTGTATTAGACTACACACCGTAGTATGAATCAAAAATTAGTTTTTGAAAGCAATGAAAACTTAAGAGTTTGAGAACACTTGTACTTGGCGGCTCTACTCTTTTGGACCTTTCTGGTACAAGTTTTAAAAGTCATCTTTATCCTTCAAAGATTTCTTCACTCATTGATAAGTGAACATCTTTTATAATTACATCATTCCTAGTAGGTTTTTTATTCTATCTTCAAGTCATAACATTGCATGCAAATGGCTTAGAAGCTTTCCTTTTGTTGGCAATTAATCACTAATTTAGTTCCTATATTTTCATCCTAGCCTCCATTATCATTTTGCAAAATCAGCTTTATTGCATGCACGTGGCTGCCTCTTGTGTGTGTAATAATAAGAGTTTAGGTGTTTCATATGTTAATATGTAATATTGGACTGTTATGTAGGGTAATGCTCCTATATATATTGGAACAATCTAATAGCTTAGAAGGGTCAACTTAATTTGAGTTTAAATACAACAACAACAACAACAACAACAACAAAGCCTTAATCCAACTATGTGGGGTCGGCTACATGAATCCTTTTTCTCCATTGCGTCCTATTTAGTGTCATATTTTCATTTAGTTCTAGTAAATTAAAATCATTTTTAATACAATAAGCCCAAGTTTTCCTAGATCTACCTCTGTCTTTCTTAACACAAGTTCAATCTAAAACATCTACTCTCCTAATCGAATCATCAGATTGTCGACGTTTAATGTGACCAAACCATCTAAGACGACTTTCTCTAATTTTATTTGTCACAGGAGCTGCACCAACCCTATCACAAATATATTCATTCCGCATTTTGTCTCTAAGTGTAAAGCCACTCATCCACCTAATCATTCTCATCTCGGCAACACTTAACTTATTATTATGCTTCTCTTTTAAAGGCCAACATTCAGCGCCATAGAGCATTGCAGGTCTCACCACCATCTTATAAAATTTTCCTTTATGTCTAAGTTCACATCTTTTAATAATTTGATCACCCAAAGTCACACTTCTGTCACTAGAGCTATTACTACTAAAATTACATTCCATGTATTCAGTTTTAGTTCTACTTAAACGAAGGCCTTTAGACTCCAAAGTAGACCTCCATAATTCAAGTTTTTCCTGGGCTTTTTCTCTCGTTTTATCCACGAGAAGAATGTCATCAGCAAAAAGCATACACCAAGGTACATCCTCCTATAGATGTCCAGTAAGACCATCCATAACTAAAGCAAAAAGATATGGGCTTAAAGCCAATCCCTGATGTAATCCAACAGAAATAGGAAAATATTTGGTCAATGCTCCTTCAGTTTGAACACAATTAACAGATCTAATATGCATATCTTTAATGACTTGAATATAAGTCATATATAAGTCATATCAACACCGAACTCTCCAAAGGATATCTCTTGGAACCTTATCGTAAGCTTTTTCTAAATCAATAAAAATCAAATGTATCTAAAATAAAAATCAAATGTAGATTCTCCTTATTATCTCTGAACTTCTCCATCAAACCTCTCAATAAATGTATAGCTTCCATAGTAGACCTGCCCGGCATAAATCCAAATTGATTATGAGAAATCTTTGTGATGCGTCTTAAACTATGTTCAATTACCCTCTCCCATAACTTTAAAGTATGACACATCAACTTAATTCCTCTATAATTTGCACACTCTTGTGCATCCCCTTTATTCTTAAAAATGGGGGCCAAAATACTCTTCCTCCACTCTTCTGGCATCTTTTTTGTTTTGAAAATAAAATTAAAGAATTTAGTAAGCCAAGAAACTCTCAAATCACCTAAATATTTCTACACTTCAATTGAGATATCTTCAGGTTTTTGGTTTTAAAATAATATTAAAGAGCTTAGTAAGCCAAGAAACTCCCAAATCTCCCAAATATTTCCACACTTTAATTGAGATATCATCTGGTCCTATAGACTTTCCACCCTTGGTTTTCTTTATAGTCTCCTCAACTTCTTTTTTACTAATGCAACGGTAAAAATGAAATGTTTTATTATTATTCACTATATTAAGATCACTAAGGTCGATCGTATTTTCAGAAACTCCATTAAAAAATTTATCAAAGTAACTCACCCACCTATGTTGAATATTTTTTTCTAAGAAAAGTACTTTTTTATTTTCATCTTTAATACACTTTACTTGAGTTAAATCTTTACTTTTCTTTTCTCTTTGTTTGGCTAGTTTATACATATATTTTTCACCCTCATTAGTATCTAATCTATTATAAAGATCATTAAAAGCATAATTTTTAGCATCACAAATTATTTTCTTAGACTCCCTGCGAGTCGTTTGATATTTTTCTCAGTTCTCTAAGTTTTTACATTTAAACCAATTTTTATAACATAACTTATATTTTATCTTTTCTTGCACATTATTATTCCACCTCCAACTATTATTTTTTATAAAAAAAAATTTCTTTTGATTCTCCAAGCATATCTTTTGCTACTATCTTTTGCTACTTGTTTACTTTATCCCACCTAACATTTGCTTCTTCATGAATATCCCAAATTTTGAAATCTTGAATTTTACTCATAAAAATAATTTTATGTACTCATAAAAATAATTTTATGTGTGTCTTTTAAGTTTCTCCATCTAATTCTACGATGATGAGTTCTATTATTTTTTTATTTTACAACTCTTAATCTTAAAATCTAAAACTAATAAACGATGTTAAGTACTTAAAATTTCACTTGGAATTTATAATCTTTACAATTGTGACGATCTCTTCTTCTTATAAGAAAATAATCAATTTGTGTTTTATTATATCCACTCTTATAAGTAATAAGATGTTCATCTCTTTTCTTGAATAAAATATTAGTAATAATAAATTCATACGCTAAAGCAAAATTTAAAATAGTTCTACATTCTTCATGAGTTACTCCAAAACCGTAGCCACCATGAGTATTTCTGAAGTCTTCTACCACTCTACCGACATGTCCCTTTTAAATCTCCTCCAATAAAAAATTTTTCTTCAAGAGGTATCATTTGTATTATGTCTTATAAGTCATTCCAAAATTTATTTTTAGATCCTGTATCTAAACCTACTTGAGGAGCATAAGCACTTGTAATATTAAAAATCTTAGTATCAATGATAATCTTAAGGGCTATAATTCTATCTCCAACTCTATTAATTTTTACATCATTATCTTTCAAACTCTTATTTATAATTACACCTACACTATTTCTAGTATGACTCCTACTAGAATACCAAAGTTTAAAACCTAAATTATCAATCTTTTTAGCCTTTTCTCCAACCCATTTAGTTTCTTGAATACAAAAGATATTAATTTTCCTATGACACATAATATCAACTAATTCGATTAGTTTACAATTGAGAGTACCTATATTTCAAGATCCTATCCTAATATTAGTTTCATTAGTTTCATGGACTAACTTTTTTACCCGCATTCGTCCGTAATGTGGGAACCTTTGCTTATTTAACATTACACCCGGGCGTCGATGTAGCGGCCCTTGCACACTTTTCACTGTATTCATGTTATATAGCGCGTTGCTTCTAGGAGACACCCTTGCACTTACACAATGATCAAATGGATTCATGTCATGATTTTTTTCGACAAGTTCGACAAGTTTTACGCTAGTTTTACGCTGGCTGTCAACTACCTAATGCAACCCTCCACTTTTCGCATCCGGGCTTGAGACTGACAACGACAGTGTTTAGCACTCAAGTAAACATAATATATATATATATATATATATAGGAACAGTTAGCACTCAAGTAAACATAACAAAAGATTGCATGAGAAAATTTTCATTTTTATGCAATAAAATATCTTGTCATAGAATATTTGAACATTTTAAGGATCTGGCAGTAAAAACCAATTGCAAGGATAATTATTGGCATCGTTAATAAATTTATCACTTATGTTAGTGTACAAGCAAAAATAGGTCTTCAAAATAACAAGAAAGTTTGTGCATTATATAAGCCTTTTGGGTCCAATGGATCTTGGCCATTTACCACATTTGCAGAGATACCTTTCATGGCACCAGTCGTGCATGCTATCCATGTCCATGAGAGTAACATTTACCAAATTTGCCTCTATTAAAGATTTAGTGGTCCCCTTTGTTAACCTCTACTAAACGAAGTGTCTCGAATATATGTACAATAAGACAAATGGTAATGGTGTGTTGGTAACAGAAAGATGGTTGAGACAGTTTGTTGTCCTTAGCTATTCGTTATGATGAGGCCGAGTGCATTCTAGGAGATATAAATGAGGGGAATGAAGTGGGCTCTCTCTCTCTCTCATCTCTCCTTCCTCATCACTATCTATCACAACATACACATTTAGAAATCCTTAACAATATTCTACCTCCTTCACAAGATTTCTCCCAGATTGTATGAACTCATGGAGAATACAAGACCCTACGTTCTAAAAAATTTCAACAGTTAGATTAGACATTAGGAATGATGTAGAATTATTTGATCATAAAATATAGGGGGTGCGTATTGCTCGAAAAAACTAAACCAAATTAAGTCAATTTGGTGGATTATATTTGTTTTAGGAAAAAAAAATGGTTATTATTTTAAAAATATTAAAGTTTGGTTTTCGGTTTGCGGTTTAGTTTTACTTTCGATTTAACCAAATGAATCGAAAACTAAATTTTCAAGATAAGTCTTCATTGATATGTTTAGAAATAACACTTCTAGCGATCAACATTACATAATCATCACTAATTAATTTTCATTTTCTCAAATTATAATCATATTTTTATACCTTCAAACTATATTTTGGTTTATGTAAAATAAAACCGTTTAAACAGAATTAAATTTCCGTCTGACTGGTTCGGTTTTACCAAAATTTTGTTTGGTTCGGTACTTTGGATTTTGATTTTTGGTTGAAATCATTCTGTCTAATTTAAAAATAGAACCATCCGAACCGACCTAATGCTCACACCTAATAGAATGTTGGAGGATATGACGATGGAAGCGAGAGAAAAAAAAAGGAAGATTTGAATGCATACCACTTAACTCCTATGTATTTGTATATCTAACACCTAACTTCAATTTTTAGGTCACTTTTTCTATGCATGAAAATGTGTGAAACACTTTTAAAAAATGAAAAAAATGATTTTTGTAAAATTTACTTCTTAGATATGTAAATACATCAGAATTCGGTGGTATTTATGCAAAAGTCCCAAAAAATATATTTTTTTTTTAAATGGAGTTTATAGAATTGTCAAAATAATTAATTCTTTAAATAATAGCTAAAATAATTCCTATAAATGGCCATTAAAATTTAATTATATAGCGACCATTATGACACTTTAATCCATATAAAATTTTATGAAAAAGCTGATTTTTTATTATTGGAAATATGAATTTTTTTTAATAAAAAATAAATAAATATATTTTAAATGCGCGAATTTTTAGGATAATGCGACAAAAGAAAAATATTTTTATATAAAAGATGAGTTGGATTATTAATGATGATGAGGTTTTTTTAAGGGGGGGAGTGATAGAGAATTAATATGGCCGTTGAGAGTAGATTGAGAGAATAAGATGGATTTATAAAGAAGCAATTAGCTTTAATTCATTGTTATTGTCTTCAGACTTCATTAATTAAGATAAATCTATTATTAATTTAAGGGATACTATGCTCAAATTGGGCATGAGCTCAAGTTGAGCTCATTTATCGAGCTCAAACTCAATGCTAGTGCTCGAGCTTGAATGCAGTCGCGATGGAAATCGGTTCTTCACTTTTTCACAACTCCTTTGTTCAAATTATCGAAACTCTTGACAATAGAGAGACGAGTTAGTCTCAATCGAGTTCATTAGAGAAAACATCGATGATGATGGGAAATCAATTTAGACTCTCACATAGTCTTTAAGACTAAATTCATCTTATGATGATTGAATGAAATTGAAATTATAAAATCACATATTACTTCACAAATATACTTCAATTGACATCTAGACTTTGAGATCAAGATAATCAGATGTTTTGGGTTTTAGAATTTAGAGAATCCATAATTAAACTAAAAATGTTTAATCCAATCTAAATGTCCATCAATCATACAATAGCCTTAATCTACTAAAGCGTATATCATATTTTAAGGTAAATTTATATGCATACCACACAATTCTTATATTTTTACACATCTAATACATAAAGTTTAATATTTACATCTCCGACATTTTGGCACTTAAAAATTTATACATGAAAATATGTATATTACTTTCGAGACATTAGTGAGAGATAATTTTGATGTGATGTTAAAGATAATTTTTATGTGATGAAAATATGTATATTGCTTCATTATATAACTAGTAAAGTTTATGATGTAAATATATAAGAATTGTGTGGTATTTATGTAAAATGGCCATATTTTAATTAAGAGTGAGTGAAGAGGAAGGAATCGCCCCTATTCACTTTATCCCATATCTCAATGATAACTTGGCAGCCTTACAACGCTTATGCTTAAAGACTTGTGCTTTTAAAATGGGCCAAAAATAACAAATAATAAATAAATAAGTAAAGGATTTAAGTCTCTCTCTACTTTATTGGCTAAGTAAATATCCTATATAAGTATTCAAATAAAGAATTCAAGGGATATATATGTAAATATTATAAAGTTGAACTTTATTGGCAAATAAATTCAAAATTAATTATTAATATTTGCTTTAAATTTGAGTTTTTTTAATTGAAGACAACACTCTTAACCAACTTCTCTAATGAATCCTATATATATATATATATATATAATCCAACTG
>NW_018164739.1:2385033-2386969 GCF_001263595.1 Phalaenopsis equestris | reverse complement strand
CCATTTATCTAATTATATATATTACATAAAAATATAGGTGTGAGATATATAAATACATTAAATTGTATGGTACATAAAAATGTTAATTGATGCTTTCTTAATTATTAAGCCATAATATCTCTTTATTTTAGAAACTATGAAGTAGTGTTTTATTGGAAATATCAATGACCATTCAAACGTGGTTGGTCACAGAGATTTAACGAGGTTCGGCAAAGATACCTACATTCTCAGGAGCAGAACGACGGCTTTTCTACTAATCCAGAAAAAAAAAAAGGAGTACGGGATACAGAATAGAATAGAGGATAAAACCTAGGATTACGTACATACCTATTTATAACCCTCGAAAACCCTGGAGTGTAATATGTAATTACCAAATTACTCATGTACTTCACTTCTAACCCACATAAGAAAACTCCTCCGATTTGGACAGATCCTTCCGCTTCATTTCATTTCAGCATCTGTTTTGTTTCTTTTTGTTGGGATATTACTGTACTTGGTATCGTATGAGTAGGGTGCCTCTATTGGGCCCTCTCATACAACCTTTATGTATCTTTTTTATTTCAATAAAGTCAGTCATTGGGCTTTTGTATTATATATATATATATATATTAAAAAGGCCAAAATCCATTAATGTGGCTTTAATTTAAAAACAATTTGTTAAATCTTGTAGGAGATGGGGATCGCTTTAGCTTCAAGGCAAAACTAACTGCATTTGGAAGTTTATGAACTGTACAGTGAACACACACACACACACACACATATATTATATATATAGATATAGATATATAATGAAACTATCATTTACATTTATTTACACATCCAGCATCCAAACTTTATTTCTTATATGTAGTCAACAAATACTTAATATCACATCAAAAATATTATTATTTTAATTTATAAAAAATGAAATATTTATATTTTTGAGTAAGGTCAAATATGTAAAAATTGATGTTTGGATGTTAGATAAATAAATACACAATAGTTTAGGGGTATATATGTAAATATATATATATATATATAGCATGATTTCTCTCACACTTCTCCCAATCTCCATTTGGCTTTCCTAAGCAAATGATAGCCATGAGATGAGGAATATATAAATTTATTAATGAAGTGGGAATCTCTCCCTCAGAGAATCAACTTTTGAGCTCTTTTAAGAAATTTATACTTGATATGGTTCTTTGATATTTAAGTAGGCTGAGAATTAAATATGATAAGTCGCTTTACTTTGGCCAGCCATTTACTGCTGCCCACCACATCAAAGTTGCATGTCCTTTTCCTATATTAAAAAGGAAATTTACATACATGACTCAAAACTCTTATGTATTTGCATATTGACATCTAATATTTGACATTCACATTTATAATTGTTGGATCTCAAAATGTTCTTTAGGTCACGCTCAAGAGATAGAGCATTGGTAGAATGGAAGGAGCAGAGAGATAGAGTACCAATTTACTTGAAATGGATTCGATAGTCACATTTGAAGAGATGACTCGCTTATTTATGAATCATAGGGACAACTTAGTAAATTACATGTTTGTTCGTGTTTAAATATGAATTTTACTGATAATTTGTGAGTCATTCAGTCTTTACATATTTATAACTTGCTTTTGGATTTTTTATCTTAGTAAATGCTCTTGGCATCGCTTCTAATTTATAATAGTTACTTGTACCGCTCTAGCTAGTCATCAACTGTCCGTAGAGATTTGTTCAGTCGATCGGTAAGTCTTCAGTCGGCTTGCCTAAGGAAACCCTTGGCAGGGACCTTATTCTTAGTGAAGCTTTATCCCATCGAGCAAAGGGTGTATCACTAGGTATTCCTTCGAGCAAATGAGTTTTTAAGAAGAATGAAATGACCGTCAATCTTCTTTTTGAGTGACCCATAGTCGGTTGAATTAAAGGTTAAATTAAGTGACCCATATATATATATATATA